>NC_069501.1:173778883-174001383 GCF_027579735.1 Bombina bombina
TGCGGATATGACTTCTATGTCCAGACTCCTTTCTCTTCCCTTCAAGGGAAATATTTTATTTGGTCCAGGCCTGGACTCTATTATTTCTATGGTTACAGGAGGCAAGGGTGCTTTCCTACCACAAGATAAGAAAAAGTTCTGACAAATCCCAACGACAACAATCCTCCAAGTCCGAGCAACCCAAGAATACTTGGAAGCCGGCTCAGTCTGGAATAAATCCAAGCAGAAAAAGAAGCCCACCAAAAACAAATAGTCATGAAGGGGCGGTCCCCGATCCGGGATCGGATCGTGTAGGGTGCAGACTGTCTCTCTTTTTTCAGACGCCTGGTTCAAGGACATACAGGGTCCGTGGGTCCTGGAGGTGGTATCTCAGGGATACAAGATAGGCTCCAAATCTCATCTGCCAAGGGGCAGATTCCTTCTCTCGAATCTGTCTTTCAGTCCAGAAACGAGGAATGCCTTTCTAGGGTGCATTCGGGATCTATCCTCCTTAGGAGTTGTTGTCCCGGTGCCTATCGAAGAAAGAGGTTTGGGGTTTTATTCATACCTTTTCATGGTCCTAAAGAAGGAGGGAACTTTCCACCCATTTCTGGACCTAAAGTGCTTAAACAAATTTCTCAGTGTCCCTTCCTTCAAGATGGAGACGATAAGGTCCATCCTTCCTTTAATTCAGGAAGGCCAGTTTATGACCACTATAGATCTAAAGGACGCTTACCTTCATGTTCCAATCCACAGGTAACACTTCGGTTCCTGAGATTTGCATTCCTGGATCAGCACTTCCATTTCATTGCCCTTCTGTTTGGTCTAGCTACTGCTCCAAGAATCTTTACAAAGGTTCTGGGGGCTTTTCTAGCCATTGCCAAAACTCAGGATATTGCAGTAGCCCCATACTTGGACAATATTCTGGTGCAAGCACCATCCTTTCGTCTTGCAGAAGAATTCTCGGAGTCCCTTCTCAGTCTTCTTTGATCACATGGATGGAAGATAAATTTGGAATAGAGTTCTCTTATCCCAAGTACCAGGGTGGAATTCCTGGGTACTATAATAGGAATATCCTCATGGATATGAAGTCTAACTGACCAGAGACGTTGCAAGCTAACTTTGGCAACTCTCTTGCCCTCAGGACCTCCTTGAGTCCATTTGGCTCAGTGTATCTAGGTGATTGGTCTCATGGTGTCCTGCATGGACATCATTCCTTTTGCCAGGTTCTGTCTCAGACCTTTACAACTGTGCATGCTGAGGCAGTGAATCATTCAGACCTGTCTCAACAGATTGTATTAGACAGCCGGTCGAGAGAATCGCTCTCTTGGTGGCTCTGTACAGATCATCTGTCCCGAGGGACATGTTTCTTAAGACCATCCTGGGAGATTGTGACTATGGACGCAAGTCTATCCGGATGGGGAGCTGTTTGGGGTGCCAGGAAGGCACAGGGGTTGTGGACTCAGGAGTCCTCCCTCCCGATCAATAATTTGGATCTACGGACAAGCTTCAAGGCCTTGAAGGCTTGGCCACTTCTGGGTTCATCCCAGTTTATCAGATTCCAATCAGATAATATAACCTTGTGGCTTACATCAACCATCATGGAGGAACGAGAAGTTCCTTGGTGATGAAGGAAGTTTCTCAGATTCTGGAGTGGGCGGAGGCCCACAGTTGTTTGCTGTCAGCGATCTACATTCCGGATGTGGACAACTGGGAGGCTGATTTTCTCAACAGGCAATCCTTTATCCAAGGGAATGGTCTCTCCATCCTGAGGTGTTTGCAGAGATATGCAGCAAGTGGGGGACGCCAAAGATAGATCTCATGGCTTCCTGTCTCAATACCAAGCTACCCCAGATATGGGTCAAGGTCGAGGGATCCCCAAGCGGATCTAATAGATGCACTAGCAGTGCCCTGGAGCTTCAAACTCATATCTTTTTCCTTCGTTACCGCTTCTTCCTCGAGTGGTGGCCCGCATCAATCAGGAGCGGGTATCAGTAATCCTGATTGCTCCATTGTGGCCGCGAAGGACGTGGTTCACAGATCTAGTGGTGATGTCTTCATCTCCTCCGTGGAAGTTACCTTGTCACAGAGACCTGCTGATACAAGGTCCATTTGTTCATCAAAATCTAGAGCTGAGTGCATGGAAATTGAATGCTTAGTCTTAGCCAAGAAAGGTTTCTCTTAGAGTGTCATTGATACTCTTATTCAAGCTCGTAAACCAGTTATTCGGCGTATCTACCACAAGGTGTGGAGGACCTACTTATTCTGGTGTGAAGAGCATGGTTTTTCCTGGCACAGAGTTAAGGTTGCCAGGATCTTATCTTTTCTCCAGGATGGGCTGGAGAAGGGCTTTTCTGCTAGTTTCCTGAGGGTACAGATTTCGGCCCTGTCGGTTTTATTGCACAAGAGATTGGCTGAGCTTCCGGACGTGCAGTCCTTTGTTAAGGCTCTGATTAGGATCAGACCTGTGTTTAGATCTGGGGCTCCTGCTTGGAGCCTAAATCTTGTTCTTCGGGTTTCGCAACAGGTTCCGTTTAAGCCTCTGCATTCCGTTGACATTAAATTGTTATCTTGGAAGGTTCTCTTTTTATTGGCTATTGCCTCTGTGCACAGAGTTTCTGAGATCTCTTCTTTGCAATGTGAGCTCCCTTATCTGATTTTTCAGGCAGATAAGGCAGTTTTACGTACCAAATTAGGTTTTCTTCCTAAGGTTGTGTCAAATCGCAATATCAATCAGGAGATTGGGATTACTTGTGTCCTAATCCTTTTTCATCGAAGGAACGCTTACTTCACAATTTGGATGTGGTTTGCAACTTGAAGTTCTATCTTTAGGCTACTAAGAAGTTTAGACAATCTTCCTCTTTGTTGTCTATTCGGGAAGCGTAAGGGGCAGAAGGCTACTTCGACTTCTCTGTCTTTTTGGTTATGGAGTGTCATCCGCTTAGCTTACAAGACAGCGGGGCATCATTCTCCTGAGAGGATAATGGCTCATTCCACTAGAGCAGTGGCTACCTGGTCCTCCTTTCATACTTTTTCAAAATTTTACAATTTTGCAGGCTGTGGCCTCAGAATAGGGTCCGCCTTTTTCTTTTTGTTCCCTCCTGTTATTCATTCAGTGTCCTCTGGAGCTTGGGTATAGTAAGGAATGAAGCCTTGGACTCTCCCTATCTTAGGAAGGAAAACATAATTTATGCTTACCAGATAAGTTACTTTCCGTCCTGATAGGGAGAGTCCACTGCCCCCGTCCGTATTTTCTTCTCTATGGGCGGTCCCCTATTATTTATTTTATTCTTCTGGCACCATTTATAACCTAATGTTTCTCTTACTTTTCCTTCTTTCCTTGGCAGAATGACTGTGGTAATGAGGAAGTGGGAGGGATATTTAAGCCTTTGGCTGGGGTGTCTTTGCCTGCTCCTGGTGGCCAGGTGTTGTATTTCCCAACAGTAAGGAATAAAGTCGTGGACTCTCCATATCCGGAAGGAAAGGAATTTATCTGGTAAGCATAAATTATGTTTTTTACATAAAGATGTTCAGGTGATATTTTCCTGTCAGCTTTTTACAGTTATGCTGCATCACTTTCAAGTGATCTAGCATATAAGTATTATGTCCCTTTAATTATCTGTATATCTGATTTCATGTACAGTCGCTTATTCAAATATTCCTATAAAAAAAGAACTTGTGGATCCCTTGCAGGGTTCTCTTTACTCAATTTATGGCACTCTTTCTTCCTAACATCCATGGCTAGTGCCCTTTTCAGTTAGGAGTGGGAATTGGCTTTAGTGTTTGGCACTGTACGGAAGTGTTTCCTTGTCTCCCCAGTCACTTGCATGTCAGCCTTTCCCTGTGTAGCGCTACACTGCAGCGCAGCTTGCACCTTCTATTGTGGACTCGGTTGGATAAGTGGAGATAGTTCTCAGACTTTCCAAACCCTTATACTGGCACCATTTTGGGATCAGCCTGTAGGGGGAGTAGTTAATCTTTTCCCACTACAGGGTGCACAGCACGCACTTCGCCTCTGTCTTCCCGTGCTCGGCTGTGACAGGAAGTTGTTCTGTTCACTCAGTGGATGGGGGTAAGACACTCTGACCGGAGCTTCTCTATCACACGGGGATCATTATCAGCCAACTTCCACAATACCACTGGCTCTTTATGAGCTCCCTAAAGTATCCTACGCTGTTTGGGGGTTTTTTTATATAGAGAGTTACTTTGTGGAATTGTGGGGTTGAGATGGAGCAACGTGGAACTGATGATTTTACTGAGGGGATGGGGGCTCAGTTGAAAAGCTGTTGGAAATCAAATAAATGCTAACTACTGCAAATCCAATGTGGTTTTTCCACCAGAGCAGCTTTGCATTACCTGTCTCTCCTTTGTGCTGCAGTCACATTCTGTAATGTCTAGCCCTCAGTTATCTATATCCTTCCTTGGGATCACCTTTTTACCACAGATTGCAGGCCCTAGTAATTTGGATTCCCATGAATGCCACTCTCCTCCTCCCCCACTCCTTCAACTGGCTAAACCTGATCTAAAGCAGGGCGCTAGGCCCACCCTTCTCCCTGTGCCTCCAGTTGACATTGCCGCACCTTTGAAAAAGTGTTCATTTGCGAACCATGTCAGGGAGCTAGCCAGAGGAATATGGGATCCTAATTTTTATATGTGTGGAAACAATTTAGATAGTATTAGCACCATATAATGTGGGCAATTATGCACCTTTTCAGATCTGTTTCTGTTCTAAACAACTTAAGCCAAGCTA
The DNA here is from genome assembly GCF_027579735.1 of Bombina bombina. NCBI lineage: Eukaryota > Metazoa > Chordata > Amphibia > Anura > Bombinatoridae > Bombina > Bombina bombina. The sequence continues at coordinate 173,783,613 of NC_069501.1, forward strand.
TTGGCATGCCATATATACAACTCGTTTTACATTACAGTTAATCCTAGTATGGACTGTCAGGCAGCAGAATATTAAACTGGTTTATCTTATTTAGAATTTACCAGCTGTTTTCGCCATTGGCATTTTGTCTAATTGGTCTCTTATAGACTCCATACTTACGCTGACACTTTTGCATAAACAACAGCGCCTTAACATCTATAATATCGCTGAGACACCTGCAATATTGTAGTTTCTGATTTCCCCCCTCATTTACTAGCCAGATACTAATATCAAAGCTGTATACTTACACATAATGAATTTAATATCACAGTTCATAGCAATGTGAAAAATCCCAGAGCACTTGCAAACGATTTGATACATATTTGCTACACAATCTCAAAAGTTATTTAACATTGTTTATCTATCAGAAGCAGATATTTAAACTTAAAGTGGATGTAAAGTCACTGTCTCCTCTGTTACTCATCTTGTTATTTGAATAAAATAAAGGTTAGTTTAAGTCATCATTTTTCTCAAATTGAATAATATATCAGAATCGAAGGATTTATAAACCTATTTCGCTTACTTTCATCCTCCGCCCGCCATCTTGTCCCTCGTTTCTAATTTGATTGACATCCCAAGATATCTAATAACAGATCATACCCCATGGTGTCCAGCCCCTTTTTCTCACACGTCACGTGATCAAACTGCGCATTCGTTCAATAAACAATTTGTCATTCATAATCCATGCTCGTCCACGTTTAGCGCATGCGCAAAGCTTTTACTATCATATTTACATTGGCGTTCAGTAAAAGCGGAAAGTAAGTATCGATGCAACGTTTAGCGCATGCGCAAAGCTTTTAATATATTTATACGATCGATGTTGGGATCAGAAAAAAAGATGTTTCTTTTGCTTGCTGCCAAAGTATTCAATGAATGGAAACATTCATTGAATACTCTGGGCGCGATCCGATATGCAACGTAGTTTGCGGCGCAAGCGAGGGAACCCCCGCCGCCCGCAGTTTCAGCTCGCAACTCGAGCTATCCTATATACGGCGCCATCAGATGCTAAAGTGCCGTAAGTCTGACAAACCAGCGATGTCCAGAAATCTGCGTAAGTACAAATTTCTGGCACTTTAGAAACTGCCGGCGCCTACAAAACCTGACTAAAGTATGAAATCACCCGTACTGTCTAACACGCCTCCCAAACATAGCCCGACATGTCTAACCCTCTATCCACTATCCCCCTCACTATCCTAACAATAAAAAATGTATTAACCCCTAAACCGCTGCTCCCGGACCCCGCCGCCACCTAATAAAGTTATTAACCCCTAAACCGCCGCTCCCGGACCCCGCCGCCAGCTATATTAAATCTATAACCCCTTAATGTGAGCCCCTACCCTGCCGCCATCTACCTTACCTACCCCCTAAAGTGAGCCCCTACCCCGCCGCCATCTATTTTAAAATTATTAACCCCTAATTTAATCCCCCTACACCGCCGCCACCTATATTAAATTATTTAACCCCTAATCTAATCCCCCTAACCCGCCGCCACCTATATTAAATGATTTAAACCCTAATCTAATCCCCCTACCCCGCCGCCAGCTATATTAAATTAATTAACCCCTAATCTAATCCCCCTACCCCGCCACCACCTATATTAAATTATTTAACCCCTAATCTAATCCCCCTACCCTGCCGCCACCTATATTAAATTAATTAACCCTTAATCTAATCCCCCTACCCCACCGCCAGCTATATTAAATTATTTAACCCCTAAAATACTAAACTATCCCTACCACTAAACCTAAGTCTAACCCTACAAATAGCCCTGAAAAGGGCTTTTTGCGTGGCATTACCCCAAAGTAAACTGCTCTATTGCCAGCCCTTAAAAGGGCTTTTTGCGGGGCATGCCCCAAAGAAAACTGCTCTTTTACCAGCCCTTAAAAGGGCTTTTGGCGGGGCTTTGTCACAAAGGAAACTGCTCTTTTGCATCTAATCTAAATCCCCCTACACCGCCGCCACCTATAATAAATGTATTAACCCCTAATCTAATCCCCCTACACGCCGCCACCTATATTAAACCCTAATCTAATCCCCCTACATTGCCGCCAGCTATATTAACTATATTAACCCTAATTATATTAGGGTTAATATAGTTATTATATTATATATATTAACTATATTAACCCTAATTATATTAGGCTTAATATAGTTAATATCGTTATTATATTATAATATATATATATATATATATATATATATATATTAAGTATAATAACCCTATCTAACTCTAACATCCCTGACTAAACTCTTATTAAAATAAATCTAATATTAATATTATTAATTAAAATATTCCTATTTAAATCTAAATACTTACCTATAAAATAAACCCTAAGATAGCTACAATGTAATTAATAATTACATTGTAGCTATTTTAGGGTTTATATTTATTTTACAGGTAACTTGGTATTTATTTTAACTAGGTACAATAGCTATTAAATAGTTAATAACTATTTAATAGCTACCTAGTTAAAATAATTACCAATTTACCTGTAAAATAAATCCTAACCTAAGTTACAAATACACCTACACTATCAATAAATTAAATAAACTACAAATATCTAAACTAAAATACAATTAAATAAACTAAACTAAATTACAAAAAAAAAACACTAAATTACAAAAAATAAAAAAAAAGATTACAAGATTTTTAAGCTAATTACACCTATTCTAAGCCCCCTAATAAAATAATAAAGCCCCCCAAAATAAAAAAAATTCCCTACCCTATTCTAATTTAAAAAGTTAGCTCTTTTACCTTACCAGCCCTTAATAGGGCCTTTTGCGGGGCATGCCCCAAAGAAAACTGCTCTTTTGCCTGAAAAAAACACACAATACCACCCCCCAACATTACAACCCACCACCCACATACCCCTAATCTAACCCAAACCCCCCTTAAATAAACCTAACACTACCCCCCTGAAGATCTCCCTACCTTGTATTCACCCAGCCGGGTAGAACTCTTCATCTGATCAGGGCGATGTCTTCAATCAAGCGGCAGTGAAGTCTTCTTCCATCCGGCGATGTCTTCAATCAAGCGGCAGTGAAGTCTTCTTCCATCCGGGCGATGTCTTCAAGCAAGCGGCAGAGAGTCTTCTTCCATCTGGCGATGTCTTCAAGCAAAGCGGCATCTTCAATCTTCTTTCTTCGCTCCTCCGCCGCGGAGCATCCATCCGGCAAGACGACTTCCCGACGAATGAGGTTCCTTTAAATGATGTCATCCAAGATGGCGTCCGTTGAATTCCGATTGGCTGATAGGATTCTATCAGCCAATCGGAATTAAGGTAGATAAATCTGATTGGCTGACTGAATCAGCCAATCAGATTCAATAGAATCCTATCAGCCAATCGGAATTCAACGGACGCCATCTTGGATGACATAATTTAAAGGAACCTCATTCGTCGGGATGTCATCGTGCCGGATGGATGCTCCGCGGCGGAGGAGCGAAGAAAGAAGATTGAAGATGCCGCTTTGCTTGAAGACATCGCTGAATGGAAGAAGACTCTATGCCGCTTGCTTGAAGACATCGCCGGATGGAAGAAGACTTCTTTGTCGCTTGATTGAAGACATCGCCCGGATCGGATGAAGAGTTCTGCCCGGCTGGGTGAATACAAGGTAGGGAGGGAGTTACGGGGCTCCAATACACAGCGTAAGGCTTACTACGGCTGCTTTTTGTGGCAAGGTGAAAATGGAGTAAGATTTCTCCATTTTCGCCACGTAAGTCCTTACGCTGTATATTGGATACCAAACTGCGCTGGTTTGGTATACCTGCCTATGGCCCAAAAAACTATGGGCGACGGCAGAAATATACGAGCGTAACTTCTAGGTTACGCTGTATATAGGATACCAAACCAGAGCAAAGTTCAGCATCGCCGGCATTTGCGGGCGACGCTGCATATCGGATCGGGCCCTCTGTTTTTTTATTTACATAGGGCGTGTTTGAAAACGCATGCGCTAATTTGATTCTCCTCGGGAGCGCGCTTCACTGATACGTAAGATAGCAGGAGGCAATGCTCTGTAAGAAAAGGACTCCGAAAACTGGAAGTCAAGGATGGGAGGAGTTCCAGTTTAAGACGTAGCTAAGTTATTATATAAATTATAATATCAAAAGATGATTATTTAAAAAAAAAAACATAGCGGTTTACATTGCAAACATATAGCGAATTAGTATTGAGGAGTAGACAGCTTATTATTGACATTCACTTTAAAGGGACACTGAACCCAATTTTTTTCTTTCATGATTCAGACAGAGTATGACATTTTAATCAACTTTCTAATTTACTCCTATTATCAATTGTTCTTCGTTCTCTTGCTATCTTTATTTTAAAAGCAGGAATGTAAATCTTAGCAGCCAGCCCATTTTAGGTTCAGCACCATAGATAGCGCTTTCTTATTGGAGGCTTACATTTACCCACCAATAAGCAAACATAACCCAGGTTTTCAACCAAAAATGGGCCGGCTCCTATGCATCACATTCCTGCTTTTTAAATAAAAATAGCAAGAGAACGAAGAAAAATTGTGATAGTGCACACATATTTAAACCTAGATATGGCTTACAATCTGGCAATACAACCGCCTTTTGATATTTCAATGGGGCTATTTGTAAACTTAGAGAGGGATTCACTGTATATGATGTCTTTACAGTGATAATCACGTTTTTCACCCACATTAATAGTGACTGTTAGGTTACAATTTTCTCATACCAGCTATTAATAAAGTGGTTAGCCTATATGCTCAAGTGTATTACCAAATTCAATTAACCCACTATAATTATAGCAAGTATACTAGTGTAGTACTTGTTTATCTCGGTGCTATTTATCTTGTTTTTATTTTGTTCTTTCTAAATTTAAATATTAACTAATAACGTTTTGTTTTTAACTTCCATGTGTTCCCATCTATCAGGCACTCAATATGTTACATTCCTAATGCACACACATTTCTTCATATCCTCTGTTTCCTATCGGGAAACAAATTGATTCTACTTTTTAGTGGTAATTATGGTGAAGAGTGCTACTGTGTATACATTTTTGTAGTTAGTTTTGCCGCTATCTTTCGGCATTGCTGCACTGCCTCCAGATTTTGCTTTACAATTTCAATCTGCGGTCTCAGCGGTGCTGGGAGCTTGGCCACCTGCGCGGAAACGCAAGAGAAAATTTAAACATTCTCCTCCTCCTGGAATACAGTTCCCAAAGTAGATGGGGCCATCGCTACCTTAGCAAAGAGAATCACCGTTCCTTTGGAGGATAGCACTTCCTTCAAGGACCCTATGGATAGGAGCCTTGAAGGTTGTCCTGAGGAGGGTCTCTGTTCAAGGGGGACTACTTTTTCAACCTATGATAAGCATTGCAGTGGTAGCAGGATCTGCTGGCTTTTTGTTGTGATTCTTTGTCAGAATTAAGTTCTGTTGAGTCCCCTCTGGAAGAGATTCAAGATTGGATACAGGTTTTGAAAATTTGATAATAGGAGTAATTTAGAAAGTTGCTTAAAATTGCATGCTCTATCTGAATCACGAAACAAAAATTTGGGTTCAGTGTCCCTTTAAGGGCATAAAAACAGATTATGTACTCAGTATGGTGCCTGCCATTATGTGAATTTGTGCACAGTTTCCTATGGCATTTCATATTACATTGGGGGTTCTTAAAGGGACACTGAACCCAATTTTTTTCTTTTGTAATTCAGAAAGAGCATGCAATTTTAAGCAACTTTCTAATTTACTCCTATTATCAATTTTTCTTCGTTCTCTTGCTATCATTATTTGAAAAAGAATGCATCTAAGCTTTTTTTGGTTTCAGTACTCTGGACAGCACTTTTTTATTGGTGGATGAATTTATCCACCAATCAGCAAGGACAACCCACATTCTTGCATTTCAAATAAAGATACCAAGAGAATGAAGAAAATGTGATAATAGGAGTAAATTAGAAAGTTTCTTAAAATTTAAAGGGACACTCAGGTTTTTTTAAATGTTCATGATTCAGATACAGTATGTAATTTTAAACAACTTTCCAATTTACTTCCATTAGAAAAAATGTGCACAGTCTTTTATATTTACACTTTTTTTGAGTCACCAGCTCCTACTGAGCATGTGCAAGAACTCAGACTATACGTATATGCATTTGTGATTGGCTGATTGCTATCACATGGTACAGGGGGAGTGGAAATATACATAACTTTAAAATGTGTTAAAAAAGAATCTACTACTAATTTGAAATTCAGAGTAAATGCTATTGTATTGTCTTGTTATCTTGTATTTGTTGATTATGCAAATCTGCTGTGTTTACTGGTCCTTTAATGCTCTATCTGAATCAATTTTGGGTACAGTGTCCCTTTAAGCCCTTGTAGCAATAGACTGCATACAGAAGCCTGTTACATACAGATTATTTACAGCCTGTTTGCTATGAAAACTTATACAGGTCTGGTATCTGTATACTCTGGAGATGTGGTATATTCTTAACTACTATTTTTTTCTTTGTCTTTACTGTTATGTACTCAACGGTATGTCAAGAATGGACTTAAAAAATAATTTAAATGAAAAAAAAAATATTATTACTAAATTAAATTAGTGGATGGGTATTTTTATGGTTGAAAAAACCTATTCTTTATTTTCAGAAAACATATTCAGTTGTCAAAACACAGTTTTATGTTTTTTTTCTGATTTATTTGCATTACATATTAATCTAGAAACAAAATTACTATATACTGTAATATTTACTGTGTACATAAACACATATAGACAAGAATGAAAGCCAAATGAGTACACAGCAAAATTATAAAAAACTAAATTGTGTCACCACTGGCACTGAAGGGGTTAAAGTGGAGCCATTCCAATATGGCCTGGGATCACGTGTCCTCCAATCATTTTTGGTGTAACCCTCAGCACCACTGAGGAGGAATTGACCAGTTTTTTTTATAAATAGCAGTTCTACACTTCTCATTAGACTGTTAAGCTTGTGTATTTGTATTGAAGTGTTTAAAAAGCAACCACATTATCCCTTTTTTAAAAAAAATTGGAATGTAGTATAATGTGTCAATTATTTTGCACTTTTATTGTTGTTTTACTACTGTAAAGTATGTTATTGCAGTAATCATTATTGTTTCCACTCCAAATTGTTAGCTTCAAATTGCTACAAGATACAGAATATTTGTTTTGTAATTAGAATCTAGTATGGATGAGCCTGTTCTCTAAATTCTTTTTTTTTTTTTTTTTATTCAGGGAATAGTATATATAAAAAATAACAGTGGTTTGTAATCAGGACTGATGGCTGTGATACAATAGTGACCTCTAGTGGCACTATTGTATATGACATTTGTAATATGTTTCTAAGCATAACGCAGGTACAAATTCCTAAATCCGGCCAATATCTGATCCTTATGTTAAAATATTTGGTTTCCACATTATGCCTTTGTATAAGAATATTGATTGGTAACTGAATTTTAAAAAAAGAGACACTGACTTTTTTTGTACATCTGAAATATATATATATATAAGTAGCAGAGGTGAAAAAAGGCACTCACTGGTATTTCGGAGTAAAATATAACTTTTAATGTTACCAATTAAAAGCAGGATGCATGAAGTTTTGGGGACATTACGTTCCCTTTTTCAAATGCACAGTATAGCAGAAATCTATACAGAACAATATAACATGCTTAAAAACTATTACCTTATATACCATTAATGTGATGTCTTATTGACTTGTTTTATATTTATATATATATATATATATATATATATATATATATATATATATATATATATATATATATATATATATATATATATATATATATATATATATATATATATACTTTTTTAAGGAGTGTCCCTCTGCTAATGCTATTCTTTGATATGCAGTATGCATTATTTTTAGTTTATTGAAATATATATTTGCGGTTTTGATTTTGACACTTGCAGATGAAAGCTTAGTTATATAACAAAATAATTTCACTCTATTAATGAAATGAGCTATAATTTTATTAATAATAAATTATTCAATAAATTAAACAGAAAAAAGCCAACAGAAAATGAGTGAGATAAAACATTTAAACTACACATAGAGAGCATATACAATGAAGTGTAAAAACAATTAAATAAGAATAAATAACAGCATATACTATGAAATGATATGGTACAATATTAATAAGCCATAGATTGTCCCACAAGGTCCAGTGGTAAACTATGTTAATTATGCAGATTATTGCAGTACATTTTATGCTATTGGATTTATGGATTTGGCTTTAGAGAATGTTAAGGCACATTATTAAAAATAATCAATCAATAACATTTAGCATTCAAATATACTAAATGATCAAGTGTCATCAGTCACATAGACATCAATGTAAGTCTATTGGAATAAATATTTAAGTGTAATATTCATTGTTTTATGGAAACATTAAAATGAGAAAACAAATGTCGAATGCAACTTTCATTCTCCCATTTGTATGCTAAACTTGTAACAATCAATAATCCCTTATTGTAATGTATAGTTGATACAATTTGTGACAAAAGCTTAATCCTATGACAAGGAAGATGGGACGGATTACAAACATTGCCATTTACTAGTGTTTACATCTGTTTTTTAGTACAGATGAGTAATTTACAGTGATTTGCAACTGAAGTGGTCTAAGCCCCCTAAGTATGCATTCACAGCAAATCCAGTACCAGTAGTGAAAAGGACATGGAAGTTTAAATTTAATTTCTTTCATGTAATTGGCAAGAGTCCATGAGCTAGTGACGTATGGGATATACAATCCTACCAGGAGGGGCAACGTTTCCCAAACCTCAAAATGCCTATAAATACACCCCTCACCACACCCACAATTCAGTTTTACAAACTTTCCCTCCTATGGAGGTGGGGAAGTAAGTTTGTGCTTAGAGTTCTACGTTGAAATGCGCTTCTCAGCATTTTGAAGCCCGATTCCTCTCAGAGTACAGTGAATGTCAGAGGGATGTGAAGGGAGTATCTCTTTTTGAATTCAATGGTTTTCCTCACGGGAGATCTATTTCTTAGGTTCTCTGTTATTGGTCGTAGAGATTCATCTGCTACCTCCCCTTTCAGATCGACGATATACTCTCATATTCCATTACCTCTACTGATAACCGTTTCAGTACTGGTTTGGCTATCTGCTATATGTGGATGGGTGTCTTTGGTAAGTATGTTTTCATTACTTAAGACACTCTCAGCTATGGTTTGGCACTTTATGCATTTTATAAAGTTCTAAATATATGTATTGTACTTATATTTGTCATGATTCAGGTTTTCAGTATATCTCCTTTTGCAGACTGTCAGTTTCATATCTTGGAAATGTTTTTTTAGGAAAAATGCATTTCTTACCTTGGGTGTAGTCTTTTTCAAATTGACTCTTTTAAATTTGCAGGCAGAATTAGGTTCGCAAGGGCGCAAAATGCTAAAGTTTATTGCGTCATTCTTAGCGCAAGATTATTTTGGCGCGAAGTTACAATCGTTGAAGCAATTTCATCATTTCCGGCTTCTTAGTTGATGCTGAGTTCTTCACAAGGTTGCGTCTTCTGTGACGCAAGTGTGTCATTTCCAGACGTTTTTGGCGCCAAAAAATATTTTTCTGTTTGTGCCGTGCGTCATACTTGGCACCAAATATTTTCATTATTTAAGACCCCATACCTATATGCCTCTTGCCTTTTCTCTATGTCAGAGGGCTATGCTGTTTGCATTTTTTCCCCATTCCTGAAGGAAATTGATAATTTAGCTTTTTCTGTTGTTTTTTTCTCTTACATTTGCAAGATGTCTCAATATGATCCTGTCTCAGAAGTCTCTTTTGGAACTCTGCTGCCAGATAATGGTTCTACCAAAGCTAAGTGCTTTTGTTGTAAACTTGTGGAGGTTATATCTGTCCAGACTTATTCCCCACTGTTCTTATATCTCCAGCTGTGGTTTGTAATAGCTGTCATGATAAACTTTTACATGCAGAAAATGTATCCATCAGTAGTAGTTCATTACCTGTTGCTGTTCCCTCAACATCTAATGCACAAGCTATACCTGTAAATTTAAAAGAATTTATTTTTTAATTCTATACAGAAGGCTTTGTCTGCTATTCCGCCTTCTAATAAATGTAAAAGGTCTTTTAAAACTTCTCATAAAGTTGATGAAATACTGAATTATCCTTCTCTGGTGAGGATCTATCTGGTTCAGAAGATCCTGCCTCAAATATTGACACTGACAAATCTTCTTATTTGTTTAACATGGAGTATATTTGTTCTTTGTTAAAAGAAGTGTTGATTACATTGGATATGGAGGAAACTAGTCTTCTTGATATTAAAACTAAATTCTGTTTATAAACCTCCTGTGGTTATTCCAGAGGTTTTTCCAGTTCCTGATGCTATTTCTGATATGATTTCTAAGGAATGGAATAGGCCTGGTGGTACTTTTATTCCTTCTTCAAGGTTTAAAAAATTGTACCCTTTGCTAGCAGTCAGATCCCTAAAGTTGATGGGGCTATCTCTACTCTTGCTAAACGTACTACTATTCCTACAGAAGATAGTACTTCTTTTAAAGATCCTTTAGATAGAAAACTTGAATCTTATCTAAGGAAAGCCTATTTATATGCTGGTCATCTTCCAGGCCTGCAATTTCTTTGGCTGATGTTGCAGCTGCATCAACTTTTTGGTTTGAACATTTAGCGCAACAAGAATTGGATTCTGGTTTGTCTAGCATTGTTTGCTTACTCCAACATGCTAATCATTTTATCTGTGATGCTATTTTTGATATAATCAAAATTGATGTTAAATCTATGTCTTTAGCTATTTTAGCTAGAAGAGCTTTAGGGCTTAAATCTTGGAATGCTGACATGACTTCTAAGTCCAGATTGCTATCTCTTTCCAAGGTAATAAGTTACTTGGTTCTCAGTTGGATTCAATAATTTCAACTGTCACTGAGGGAAAGGGAGTTTTTTGCCTCAGGATAAAAGACCTAAGGGTAAATATAAAGTTTCTAACCGTTTTCATTCCTTTTGACAAAATAAGGAACATAAATCTAATCCTTCCCCCAAGGAATCTGTTTCCAATTGGAAGCCTTCCTCAAATTGGAATAAATCCAAGCCATTTAAGAGATCAAAGCCAGGTTCCAAGTCCGCATGAAGGTGCGACCGTCATTCCAGCTCAGCTGGTGGGGGGCAGATAAAGATTTTTCAAAGATGTTTGGATCAATTCGGTCCAACATCAATGGATTCAGAGTATTGTCTCTCAGGGGTACAGAATAGGATTCAGAGTAAGACCGCCTGTGAGAAGATTTTTTCTCTCATGCATTCCAGCAGACCCAGTAAAGGCTCAGGCTTTCCTGAAGTGTGTTTCAGACATGGAGTTATCAGGGGTAATAATGCCAGTTCCGTTTCAGGAACAGGGTCTGGGGTTTTATTCAAATCTATTCATTGTCCCAAAGAAAGAAAATTCATTCAGACCAGTTTTGGATCTAAAGATGAATCGATATGTAAGAGTTCCAACTTTCAAAATGGTGACTATAAGGACTATTCTGCCTTTTGTTCAGCAAGGGCATTATATGTCCACAATAGACTAACAGGATGCATATCTTCATATTCTAATTCATCCAGATCATATCAGTTCCTGAGATTCTCTTTTCTAGACAAGCATTACCAATTTGTTGCTCTTCCTTTTGGCCTAGTGACAGCTCCAAGAATCTTTTTAAAGGTTCTCGGTGCCCTACTCTCTGTAATCAGAGAGTGGGGTATTGCGGTGTTTCCTTATTTGGACAATATCTTGGTACTTGCGCAGTCTTTACGTTCTGCAGAATCTCACATGAATCAACTAGTGTTGTTTCTTCAAAGACATGGTTGGAGGATCAATTTACCAAAAAGTTTTTTGATTCCTCAGACAAGGGTAACCTTTTTAGGTTTCCAGATAGATTCAGTGTCCATGACTCTGTCCCTAACAGACAAGAGACGATTAAAATTGGTTTCAGCTTGTCGGAACCTTCAGTCTCAATCATTCCCTTCAGTGGCTATGTGCATGGAAGTTTTAGGTCTCATGACTGCGCATCGGATGCAATCCCCTTTGCTCGTTTTCATATGAGTCCTCACCAGCTTTGTATGCTGAACCAATGGTGCAGGGATTATACAAGGATATCACAATTAATATCCTTAAATCCCAATGTTTGACTATCTCTGACTTGTTGGTTAGATCACCATCGTATGATTCTAGGGGCCTCTTTTGTTTGTCCAACCTGGACTGTAATCACAACAGATGCAAGTCTTTCAGGTTGGAGGGGCTGTTTGGGGATCTCTGACAGCACAAGGGGTTTGGAAATCTCAAGAGGTGAGATTACCAATAAATATTTTGGAACTCCGTGCGATTCTCAGGGCTCTTAAGTTTTGGCCTCTGTTGAAGAGAGAACCATTCATTTGTTTTCAGACAGACAATATCACAACTGTGGCTTATGTCAATCATCAGGGTGAGACTCACAGTCCTCAAGCTATGAAAGAAGTATCTTGGATATTTGTTTGGGCGGAATCCAGCTCCTGTCTAATTTCTGTGGTTCATAACCCAGGTATAGACAATTGGGAAGCGGATTACCTTAGTTGTCAGACTTTACATCCAGGGGAGTGGTCTCTCCATCTAGAGGTGTTTTCTCAAATTGTTCAGATGTGGGGTCTTCCAGAAATAGATCTGATGGCATCTCATCTAAACAAGAAACTTCCCAGGTACCTGTCCAGGTCCAGGGATCCTCAGGCGGAAGCAGTGGATGTGTTGACACTTCCTTGGTGTTATCATCCTGCTTATATTTTCCCGCCTCTAGTTCTTCTGCCAAGAGTGATCTCCAAAATCATCATGGAGCAATCATTTGTGCTGCTGGTGGCTCCCGCATGGACTCACAGGTTTTGGCATGCGGATCTTGTCCGGATGTCCAGTTTCCAACCTTGGCCTTAGTCATAGAGGTTTTTCTGACTCCGTAATTAATACTATGTTACAAGCACGTACATCTGTTTCTAGAAAGATTTATTATCGAGTTTGGAAGACTTACATTTCACGGTGTTCTTCTCATAAATTTTCTTGGCATTCTTTTAGAATTCCTAGAATTTTACAATTTCTTCAGGATGGTTTGGATAAAGGTTTGTCTGCAAGTTCCTTGAAAGGACAAATCTCGGCTCTTTCTGTTTTATTTCACAGACAAATTGCTAAGCTTCCTTATATTCATTGTTTTGTACAGGCTTTGGTTCGTATCAAGCCTGTCATTAAATCAATCTCTCCTCCTTGGAGTCTTAATTTGGTTTTGAAGGCTTTACAGGCTCCTCCATTTGAGCCTATGCATTCTTTGGACATTAAACTACTTTCTTGGAAAGTGTTGTTCCTTTTGGTCATCTCTTCTGCTAGAAGAGTTTCTGAATTATCTGTTCTCTCTTGTGAGTCTCCTTTTCTGATTTTTCATCAGGATAAGGCAGTTTTGCGGACATCATTTAAATTCTTACCTAAGGTTGTGAATTCTAACAACATTAATAGAGAAATTGTTGTCCCTTCTTTGTGTCCTAATCCTAAGAATTATTTGGAGAGATCTTTACATTCTTTGGATGTGGTGAGAGCTCGGAAATATTATGTTGAAGCTACTAAAGTTTTCAGGAAGACTTCCAGTCTATTTGTTAGCTTTTCTGGTTCTAGGAAAGGTCAGAAGGTTTCTGCCGTTTCCTTGGCTTCATGGTTAAAGCTTTTGATTCATCAAGCTTATTTGGAGGTGGGTCAAGCCCCGCCTCAGAGAATTACAGCTCATTCTACTAGATCAGTCTCCACTTCCTGGGCTTTTAAGAATGAAGCTTCAGTTGATCAGATTTGCAAAGCTGCAACTTGGTCTTCTTTGCATACATTTACTAAATTCTATCATTTTGATGTATTTACTTCTTCGGAAGCAGTTTTTGGTAGAAAAGTTCTTCAGGCAGCTGTTTCAGTTTGATTCTTCTGCTTCTAATTTAATTTTTTTCTTTTAAATTATGAGACTAAATTTATGATTTGGGTTGTGGATTAATTTTTATCCCTGTTTTTATGTTTTTATTTTTATCCCTCCCTCTCTAGTGACTCTTGCGTGGAGTTACACTTCTTGGGTATTGCTATCCTATACGTCACTAGCTCATGGACTCTTGCCAATTACATGAAAGAAAACATAATTTATGTAAGAACTTACCTGATAAATTCATTTCTTTCATATTGACAAGAGTCCATGAGGCCCACCCTTTTTATGGTGGTTATGATTTTTTTGTATAAAGCACAATTATTCCAAATTCCTTTGTTGATGCTTTTTACTCCTTTCTTATCACCCCACTACTTGGCTATTTGTTAAACTGAATTGTGGGCGTGGTGAGGGGTGTATTTATAGGCATTTTGAGGTTTTGGAAACTATGCCCCTCCTGGTAGGATTGTATATCCCATACGGCACTAGCTCATGGACTCTTGCCAATATGAAAGAAATTAATTTATCAGGTAAGTTCTTACATAAATTATGTTTTTCATCGTTCAGACAGAGCATGTATCAAAATAACTTTGTTCCTTTGATTAAATTAAATATAATTATTTGCCATGAGAGCATACTGAGGTAGACCAATGCACATGCATGTGTCTTATATCATGATATGGCAGTGTTGTTTGAAATTATGTATACTATTGCTACATATATTGTTGTAGACACTGCTGTCATATATTTCTCAAGATACCTGCACACCTCATTGAGTTCTCACAGAAAGAAGCTAGGTGTCAACAAAGGTTACCAAGAAAACAAAGTAAATGTAATCACGTAAATTTAAAGGCTCTTTTTTAAATTATTAAAGTTTAATTTTGACTTTTATGTACTTTTAAGATGTCAGGAATGTGTTCAGGAGTGCTGAGGTAAGCTCTTCTACCAGCAAGGATTTAGCACTGCTAGTACAGCTCTACAGGTAAGTTGTTTTTTTTGTTTTTTTTTAACCAACGTTATTTAAACAGTGCACACAATCTGAAAGTGCTTTTTAATAATTTATTTAGGTAACATTATATCCCTTTAATAAAGTTAGGCATTCTAAGCCAGTAAGTACTGTGTTCATGTATTGCAGCTGTACTAGACTGATTGCGAGATATTGTTTAATTGAGCAGTATGAACAACTTTAAAACAAATATTTTCCTGTGTTTTTTTTAATCCAGTCATTCAAGTATAATTATATTTAAAGATTTGAAATACACTGTAAAGATAATTAACTTGTGTTGATCATAGTCTGGTCATAATAACATTCTATGAGTAATTATGAAGATCTCAATAATATTTGGCTCACAGATTAAGGAGATAAACATTGACAAACTGTAAATGTACACAGATTTAATTTAAACAGAAATCCTAATGCAAAATGTAAACACTTTAATGTGTTAAATCATGTCATTTTCTTTCATTCGTGTTCTTTGGTAACTTATGCTTCTGAATAAAAAATCAACCAGTGAGCCTATTGGAAGGGGCATACCCACCTATACACCAATCACAAACCATGTCCTGCTCTAGTGCTGCAGTGTGAGAGTGGAATTTTAGCTATGTTTATAACCCCTTGGTTGGGTCTTAAACACATTTTTTTACCAAGGGATCCTCATGCAAAAAAAGATACACTGTCAAACTATAGCATTTTTTTTTATTTTGAATGTCTCTCTAATAAAAAGCATATTATTCCAAAGTTATTTCACAGCTTTATATAAACTAGACTTAATAATTGCACAGTGGCTTCCTACATATATAAATATAATGAATACTTCATCTTGTACAGTATTAACCCTTTTGCTACCGGGAATTTGAGTAAAAATCTTGCCCAAAATATCAGAGAAATATTAGCATTTTTGCTATCACTTCATTTTAACAGAAATAGAGCCTTGATTTATTTTTAGTAGACAACCCAAGGTATTGCTCTAGACCCATTTTGGTAAATTTCATGCCATTGTTTCACCGCCAAATGCGATCATGTTAAAAAAAATTGTTAACATTTTAGGGCCTTTTAAAAAAATATATATATATTATTTTTAATTATTATTATTTTAATTTGTTTGCACTGTATGGATCCCTCCTCAATGCTCAAACATCCCTGATACCTCCCAAACAGGTCTCTAACCTTCCCACCTCTTACTAGTAGCAGCCATATTAGGCGCTGGCAGTATCCAGTTTATAGTAATTTTATTGTTTTTTTAAATACATTTCTTAATTATTATTTTTTTTTTGTAGTGAAGAGAACCCCCCTCACTCTCCCTCTTTAAAGTGATCATTCCTATGGACACCCTTCCCCTATCATTACCCTTTTCTATAGCTTAGGGAACCCTCCCTCACCAAATAATTTTGCTGTAGCGTAGGGAACCCTTCCCTCCCCCCTGCCATGATTCGCCGCCCACCCTTCTCCCTCCTTACCTCACACGCCACCCATGGCATCACCACAAGACGATATAGACAGTGACACAGAGTGCCACTGTCTGCATTGTCGATCTGCCTTCATATGGTAAAGGGAGAATGATCAGTTCTTCCATACCGTATGAAGGCAGATGCTTTCTGCTCCTTGCTGCAGTCTCTGCTGTCAAAGCTGATAGCGGGGACCGCAGCACGTGCCAAAGTGTTGGAAGCAGATACAACGTCAACACAGTACACTGGGCAAAGTACTTTGTGACATAGTACGGTGTACCTACGTACAATTGGCTTAAGAGGTTAAAATTCATTAGGATTTATCTATATTCATTTTAAGGTTTAAAGGAACACTACAGTAAAAATTTAACTTTCATGATTTAGATAGAGCACACAATTTAAACAACTTTCCAATGATCAAAATGTGCACAATCTTTTCAAATGCACAATTTGTGAGGCACCAGCTCCTACTGAGCATGTGCAAGCATTTCCAGTATATACGTATTTGCATTTTTGTGATTGGCTGATTGCTGTCATGTGATGTAGAGGGAAGGAAAATGGAACTAACTTTTAAATTTGTCAGAATTTTTTTTACAACACATTTGTAATTCAAACAATGTGCTTTTGCACTGTCTTGTTAATATGCATTTGTTGATGCAATTATACAGTATTAAATGGTCCTTTAAGGAGTGTTTTTTATTTATATGTTAAAGGGAAAATTTTATTTTGTGTTTTAAACAGAGCATACCATTTTATCAAATTTGCTTCATTCCCATGATATTCCCATGAGATTATTTGTTCAAGAGATACCTAGGTAGGCATCTGGAGCACTACATGTCAGGAAATAGTGCTGCCATGCTGCCATCTAGTGCTCTTGCAAATGAATAACATTCTTGCAAAACTGCTGCGAGAAATGTGCCAGCTCCTAAGCATATGTCCCTGCTTTTCAACAAAAAATACCAAGAGAATGGAAAAAATTGATAATAAAAGTAAATTAGAAAGTTATTTAAAAATTGCATGCTCTAGTCTATCTAAATCATGAAAAAAAATTGGGTTTCATATCCCTTTAAAAAATCTAATCTATACTTAGGTAAAAATATCCAGTTGATTCCCTATAATGGCAAAGAAGTCTCAGATGAGTTTTTAGATAAATAACTTTTTTTGGGGGGGTTATTCAGAGTTTTCATTCACAAACAAATAAAAATGTATTAAAAAAAATAATAATAATAATGTTTCTTAAGTATGTGCAAGAGTCCACGGTGTATTCACATGATAAAGGGGCAGGTAAATAAAAGAAACTTTTGACAAATATCAGAATAAAAAATGTACTGATAATTGTGTTTTTATTATGCATGTGTTGATTATGCAATTCTACTGTATTAAATGGTTCTTTAACCTCTTTCACCAATTGGACATAGGTACTACGTCACACAGTATTTTGCCCAATGTACTGTGTTGACATAGGAGATACGTCCAACACTTTTGCGCATGCTGAGGTCCCTGCTGTCAGTGTACACAGTGGAGACTGCAGATGAGGGCAGAAGGCATCTGCCTTCAATATGGTAAGGAAGCACTGATCAGTCTTCCTTTACCATATGAAGCCAGATCGCCGGATTTTTCACAGAGTGACACTGTCTGTGTGTTCATTGGTGCTGAGTAGGATGGGTGGGAGGGAAGGAGAGAGGTGGGTAGGTGGTTGGTCGAGTGAGGATGGGATAGGGAGGAGTGGGGTTTTCTATGGAAAAAAATCATTAGGCAGGGGAGAGGGAGGGATGGATGGGGGCAGCGGAGAGGAGTGGGAGGGAAGTTAGAGAGCTGTTTTAGGGAGGTCAGGGAGGGTGAGGAAGGATCTACACTACAGAGATAAAATTAAAAGTTTTTAAGATAAATAAATAAATACAACCCATTAACTGAATACTGTCAAACTGTATACCAGTACCTAAGATGAGTGGTGAGTGTGACTAGAGGGGGGGGGGAGAGGAGTTTAGGAGGGAAAACGTAGGGGTCAGGGGGTGGGCGGTGTTAGGTGGGAGGGTAATCCCTAACTAGAGCAAATATTAACCTTTTAAACTGATTAACCCCTTTACTGCCTGAAATTTCAGGAGTGTGGTCCGCAACTGCAATTAACGGCCTTTTAATTGCCAAAAACTAATGGCAAAGCCATGCATGTCTGCTATTTATGAACAAAGATGATCCCAGAGAAGCTTTTACAATCATTTGTCTTATGACTGCAGTAGTCGTGTGTAAATAGTATTAGTGAGAAATCCAGCTGTGGTGCCGATCATTGGTGGGTGGGAGCCATAGCAGGGAGGTGGGTGGGCGGCCCATCAACGGTGCGAGTTTCCGATCTTTTATATGAGCGTGCAAGTAGGCAGGGGGCGGGGCTTGGGAATGCATGCACAGTAATCAAATTCAATGTTCAGCCGAAGGAGGAAGAGGGGAAAGGGAGAGGAAAAACATTTTTGGAAAGGGATCCGAGAGGTGGAGGGGGGGAGGGTATTGAGGGGGGGGGAGCTACACTACAGAAATTAGGGGGTTTATATATATATTTTTAAAAAAAGGGCAAATTTGTTAGTAAACTGGGTTCTGGCAGACAGCTGCCAGAACCTAAGATGGTGGCCAATAGGTCGAGGGGGGAGGCTTATAGAGCTGTTTGGGGGATCAGGGAGGTTGATGGGTAATGGGGGATCCTACACTTCATATAAAATATATTTTAAAAAAAAACTTTATTTTTCTACTGGCAGACTTTTCTGCCAGCACTTAAGATGGCGGGACAATTGTGAGGTGGGGGAGGGAAGAGAGCTGTTTTAGAGGGATCAGGGAGGGATCAGGGGGTGGGATGTATCAGGTGGGAGGCTGATCTCTACACTAAAGCTGAAATTAACGCTACAAGCTACCTAATTAACCCTTTCACTGCTGGGCATAATACAAGTGTGGTGCGCAGCCAGAATTGCACAAGCTGTTTGTAAATAATTTCAGTGAGAAACCTAAAGTTAGTGAAAAAGTTCACAATTTGTTTTATTTGATTGCAATTGGCGGTAATATGGCGGCATGAACTATACCAAAATGGGCCTAGATCAATACTTTGGGTTGGCTACTAAAATAAAATACAAATGTTAAAATACATGTCAAGGGATATTCAGGGATTCCTGACAGATATCAGTGTTACAATGTAACTATTGCTAAGGTTTGGAAAAAGCAAAGTGCTACTTGTACTTATTGCCCTATAACTTGCAAAAAAAGGAAAGAACATGTAAACATTGGGTATTTCTAAACTCAGGACACAATTTAAAAACTATTTAGCATGGGTGTTTTTTGGTGGTTGTAGATGTGTAACAGATTTTGGGGTCAAAGTTAGAAAAAAAAAATTTGTTTTCAATTTTTTCATCATATTTTATATTTTTTTTATAGTAAATCATAAGATATGATAAAAATAATGGTATCATTAGAAAGTCCATTTAATGCAGAGAAAAATGGTATATAATATGTGTAGGTACAGTAAATGAGTAAGAGGAAATTTACAGCTAAACACAAACACCACAGAAATATAAAAATTAAATATGCCTTTAAAGGGACAGCCTACTTAAACATTTTTTATTGTTTAAAAAGTTAAATAATCCACTTACTCAATCCCCAGTTTTGCATAACCAACACTGTTATATTAATATACTTTGTACTGACCCCTTATCTCAGTGCTTTTTACAAACTTGTATTTTAGCCAATTAGTGCTGGTTCCTGCATAACTCCATGGGAGTGAGCACAGTGCTATTTATCCATCACACATGGACAAGCACTGTCTGGCTGTGAAAAGCTAATAAAATGCACTGAGATAAGAGGCAGGCTGCAGGTAGGGTTGCCACCTCTGCCATGTTTTCCTGAACACTTATGAGTTACACATGCTGCAGGATAAGCAGGGAGGAACATGTATTGCGCTGTTCATCAGCACAATTCATGTGATGTCCCGAGGCACAATACATGGTCTGCCCTACTTACCCTGCAGCATGCGTAAGTCATAAGTGTCCAGGAAAAAGTGGCCAAGATAGCAACCCTGTCTGCAGGGGCTTAGAAATAGTCAGAGATTTAGATTTTTAGAGGTTATAAAGAATATTAATATAACAATGTTGGTTATGCAAAGCTGGGGAATGGATGGTAAAGGCGTTATCTATCTTTTTAAACATTAAAAAAAAAATCAAGAAGACTGTCCCTTTATATCTTAGTTTGTTAGCAAAATGTACACTGGTTTGCATGAAAAGCCTCTTTAGATTTGTTTGCCTTATCTCCTTGTATGTAACCAATCAATGACTGTGTATAAATAAACTGCTAGACATATGAATCAATCACTGCACAGCATAAAGGGGGGCCTGGGTTCTGAATTCCATGGTATGTGCTTCAGCCTCTCTTTGGTAATTCAATTACAGTAAAAGTAGACACAATAAATAATAAAAGTGCATTGCATTTTTTTTAACTTTGCATAATTAAACCATTTTGGGGTTTTTGCATTTTGAGCTTTAATCCCCTTTAAGATTGAGTCTGTTTTTAGACTTTTTATAAATTTGTCTCTAGATGACGATAGTTTTAAGTGGACAGTTAGGCACCTTTTTGTAAAATCTTCTGTACATACTTTTCTTGTTGATATGTTGTATTATTGTTTCTGTGTGATGGCTGCTTGTTTCATCTGCATTCATGATGTTCCTTTGCGAATGATGAAAAAGCATTCTGATGCAAACTAGTCTTTACTCGTTTTTCGCGCTGTCTTCGGTTGCAGAACCAGACTCGGACAACTTCTTTTTCAAGGTTTAAACCCTCTGCCATTCTCATAATTTCTTGAGAAGAAGGTTTACTTTGTTCTCCAAAATGGGATTCCAACGCTTCTTTTGCCGCTATACTATAAAATTGATATAATGTTATGTTATTTAAAAATTGTAAAAAGAGCCTAGGAGACAGTTATTTTGATATAATCATTGCTCCGCATTTCGTCTATTTTTGTAAAACGCATAGAATTCAAGGAAACATATAAAATATATTCTTTTGTGTATGTATTTATATCTGTGTGGGTGCATGTGCGCATGTGTGTGTATGTAAAATTATATCCCAGTCCTGACCCTAGGCATCAGTTGTGCACAAACATACAGTTTCTGTTACTTCCAAAATCATATTTTACAGTGTTAACTTAACCCTTTTAATTAAAAAATTGGAATGTTGCATCCATGTGTAAAAAACAGAAAATAGTAAATGAACACTACCTTATGGTTGTTCTCCGCTTTCTTTTTCTTTCATTTACTCCAACCTTCTCATTGTATAAAGCTGTTTATGTAAAAGTCATTTGTGTTACTAATTTGGATGTATAACAATATATCATATAATACTATAAGAATTTTTTTTTTATTAAATAAAAAAACTGGATTTTCTATATTTATTGAACCACTTTATTTAAATTAATAAATTATTTTGCAAGTCTTTTGCTCTCTTAAAAATCTAAAACATTCACAAGGTAATACCATCAGTGTGATATATTGTTGCTCACAGACTTAAAAGTCACCAAAGGGACATTTTAATGTATAAATTACAAACTCTAATTAATTAGAGCTTGTAATTTTTCCATTACAGTCCTGCAAAGGGGCTAAATACATTGGTAAAATCCGAAATAGGAGCTGCTAATCAGGAGTGGGAATCACATGACCCACCAATTCCCAGCAGTATTTTTGTCAGCGTTTGCAATGCTTATGGCTTCTAAGCGAAGGTTTCACTTCACTTTGGAGTTCAGTTGTTAATTAAAAATTTGAAAATATATGTATCTGCTATTTCCTATGGGGAACATTTTCAGAACAGCAGAGGGGCAGCTGGACAGCATCTTAAACTTATACAAAGCCAATGTTGTAGCTAGTGCTACATCTACAAGCAGCACAAAAAGATCATTTAAAAAACCAAAAAAAACCAAAAGTGAAGATTACATACTAATTGGCTTGACAAGGACATTGTTAGATCATTGTTAAATAGTGTAAATGTAAAGCCTTTTCCCTACAGAAACTTTTTTCAAACATTTAGATTAACAGTTTTAACCTGAACATGAACAAAACAACACAATTGTTGTCACATGCATTGGTTCTTTTATTGATTCATAAAAGGGATCTCTTGTTTATAGTATTTCTGATTAATGCAAAAAATAGTATGTTTCATTAAAAAACAAAAGCATGTAGCTATTAAATACATACATAGCTAGGGTAAGGCTGTTATTTTTGGGATTCAATTGAATATTTTTTTTAATCTAACAATGAATAACTTATATTTTATGGTTTCCAAATAAAAATTAATTGTATACATTTTTTTTAATTTAAATAATTAATTCCCACTTAACAAAAAAATAAAGCACATATACTAATACATTTTATTAAAATCACTTTGTTTAGAAAATCTGCATTTTCTGTTCTGGCAATATTCTCTTAAAGTTATATTTGTTCACAACATAACAACAATAAAAAGGACAATTTTTTAAACTTACAAATAAAAATTCCCCATTTGCTCAATATTGCAATATAGGAAGAATTTACACCTCTTGTCACTACATTTGCTGTACTATTTCCATAACTTTTTTTTAAGTTAAATTGATATTATCTTTACAACGGTGCAGTAAGTCCTTAATTATTACTTTTCATTTTACATAAGAAAATATTTTTGTTTTTTATTAAATATTAAGGTTATTAAAAAAAGGTTTTAAAAAATTAACAAAATTTGAATGGCTGCATCCAGCATATAAAGCACAATAAGTCACCTTAGAATTTTGATCTTTCTCTCTCGTTATACAAATACAGTATATATACATATATATTTATATCAGAGTTGAATTACACAATTTCAGTGTCAATAGCCCGTTTGCCATGAAATATTTTATATTTAATACATTATAAAATGCACTTTTTTATACTAAAGTTTAACCCCTTAATGACCACAATGTACCCTGTATGTCACTGGTCGTTAAGGGTTTTTTCAGGACATAATAGCCCAAGTCTAGCAAGAACACACTTATAATGCACTCCCTCCAGCAGACTTTGTGAAATAGAGCAGTCTCAACGCTGGTGGCAAGACCGCGCTATAAAACAATCAAGTCCCAAAAAAAGGCCAGTGACATACAGGGTACGTCGCTGATCCTTAAGGGGTTAAGAAGTATAAGTGTTTTTATTTATATATATATATATATATATGCATGTGTGTTATTTTATACACACAATATAAACAATTGTTAATGATAAAAATGATAAAATCATACCTCCAACTTGTTCAGCTTCATCCAACCATTTTGATAATATTGATTTTAGCTTGCACGCATTTTTAAAGCTAAGCTGTAAATTTTCAAAACGACAAATGGTTGTTTGGCTAAATTCTGAGCCATGCACTGCAGCAAGGGCTTCTCCAACATTTGTCTGTGTATAACCTGATTAGAATAACATAAGCAGAATGGCAGAGCAAATTAATGTTTTATCAATAAAGGTTTGTGACTAAGGCATTAAAGGTACACGGAATTCAGAACCTAGACTTTCATGATTCAGATAAAACGTACAATTTAAAAAGTTTCCATATTTACACATTTACCTCTTGTTTCTCTGGTTAAAGCTTAGCTCCATTCCATTAGAGCATACAGAGGTAGACACATGAGCGTGCACGTGTCTTAAACACTAAATGTAAAGGATGTTGTAGCAAATACTACTGATATGTTTAGGTACAGTAACATATTGTGTCTTTGATTAAAAATAAAATACATTTAGGTCTATGATAAAGCTAGATCTGTTTGGAAGGGACAGTACATTTTAAAATTAAACTTTCATAATTCAGATAGATTATGTAATAGTAACAACTTTCCAATGTCTTTCTACTATCAAATTCACTTTGTTCTCTTGGCATCCTTTGTTGGAGATTAAACACAGGTAGATTCAGGAGCAGCAATGCACTACCAGGAGCTAGCAGAACACATCAGATGAGCCACTGACAAGAGGCATATATATGCCGTCACCAATCACCAGTTACCTCCCAGTAGGGATGGGCGAATATGTTTATATAATCGAATTTGAATGTTAGAAATTTAATTTACATAATCGAATGTTGATAAAAATAAATAGTCTCAAAAATTCTATAATCAAATTCTATTTATAGTTTTCAAATGTCACTTTCGAATGTTCATAATTAGATTGAATGTCCACATTCGACATTTCGAATGTTGCATTCGATTTAACAAATACTATTTAGAAGTTCAATAGTTCATGTGGTAGGGAATTTAGTTAATTGATACATAATAAATACAATTATATACATTTGAATGTTTCAATTTCGTTATTGAATAATTTGAATATTACATTTAAATAAAGCATTAGAAATACTATAACAAATATATAAATTTTAAATTTTTCGAATTTGAATATTCCATAATTCGAATTGAATATTACATTTAAAGAAAGCGTTAGAAATACTATTACATTACGAATG
Source organism: Bombina bombina (assembly GCF_027579735.1). Taxonomy (NCBI): domain Eukaryota; kingdom Metazoa; phylum Chordata; class Amphibia; order Anura; family Bombinatoridae; genus Bombina; species Bombina bombina. The sequence continues at coordinate 173,808,489 of NC_069501.1, forward strand.
TAAGAATGTTGTACAAACATTCAAAATTTGAAATAAACGAATGAATGTGTTAAATTTTGTTTCATTTTTTGAATATTGCGAAACATTCGCCCATCCCTACCTCCCAGTAGTACATTGCTGCTCTTGAGCCTACATAGATAAGCTCTTTAACAAAGGATACCAAGAACATAAAGCACATTTGATAATGGAAGTAAATTAAAAAGTTGTTTAAGACTGCATGCTCTATCTGAGGCATGAACGTTTTATTAGTATCAAAGCAAATGCTTTGATACTACTTATACACCAGAATAGCGGTAACCAAACAAGCTCTGAAGCCTCCCCTCTTGGGATTACTCTGGATTGACCCCAGGACTCCCTCCACAGGATTTTAGGTAACTAGGTCATGCGGTCATGTAATGCTGTGCCAGGAGGGTGGAGACAGCACAGCGAATGTGAGGACAATTTATGGTCTGTACCGGGAATGGAGCAAAAGAATAATGGAGCAAAAGAATAGCAGCCACCGCGTAGTGGTTCGGTCATGGAGTTATATAGAATGAGGTATGTCCTGCATTACTGAAAGAGTCTGAAGGGGGTAAGCATTTAATTTATTTACAAGAGGTGTATTTGGCTAAAGCTGTTTGCCGACAAATAGTGAACTTTTTTCTGAACATGAAAGTTTTATTCTGACTTTGCTGTCCCATTATGTTTTTCTTATACCGTCATCAAATAATGATAGGACTACAGTGCAACAATGTTTGTACATATAGCGCTTAAGACACATACTTGACCCTACTTACGTATTCTCTCATGAAAAGAATCAACGTTTTAACAAAGGATACCAAAAGAAATAAATAAACAGTAATACAAGTAAATTGATTTTTTTTTAAATTGTATGTTTTATCTGAATCATAAAACTTTAATTTTTATGTTATCCATCATTTTTTTAACCCCTACCCACCATTAGAAAAGTTATATGCTGTTCTAACTGCACTGGGCTTTAACGCCCTTAGGACGGCATAGAACGTCCTAGCCTTTTGGCTGTACTTAAGCCAAAGCTTCTTCCAGAATGGGATTGTGAGCTGGAGGGTGTGCCTAGCATCATAGGCATTTTCCCCCAAACACAATCCCATCATTGAAATCACGCGACCGCATGAACGATCCCGTGATTTCACTTTTTAACTTATTTGTTTACATCGGAAGGTTTAGCTTTTCAATTTGACCAGGTAGGAGCAACGGACCCATGAGGTGAGTGGCACAAAGGGATAGACTTTTCTGGCTAATAATATTATTAGGAGAAAAGACTCATCAGCTGGGTATCAGCATGTATTGTGCGAAATTTCAGTCTGCTGACTTTTAATGTTTCCAACTGCTGAGTTGACTAAGGTTGGGTGTTGAAAAATACCTTTATCAATAAATTTGCTTTGTTCGCTTCATATTCTTAGGTGAAAGCTAAACCTGGGTAGACTCATATGCAAATTGCTAAGCCTTTGAAGGCCTCCTCTTATCTGAATGCATTTGATAGGTTTTCACAGCTAGAGGGTGTTAGTTCATGTGTGCCATATAGATATCATTGTGCTCATGCCCGTGGAGTTATTTATGAGAAGGCACTGCTTCAGTTTGCAGTGGTGTGGGAGGGTCAGTTTGGAGGTGGGTGGGCGACCCATCGCTGGAGCGGGGTGGGAGGGAGGGAGCGGGCAGGACCGCTACACTGAAGAAAAAGATTTCCACAGCGAGAGGGAGGGAGAGAAAGAGGGAGGGAGGGATCTACTAAATACAGAAAATGTGTTGGGAGAAGGGGGACCTTCAGAACATCGTTTGGAGGGGTAGGTGGGAAGGGTGAGGGGAGTTACTACACTACAGAAAAAAAAGGTGAACATGAATATGTCTCTCAGTATAGTAGTGGATAGTAGTTAGAGGGAGGAGGGTTAGAGAGCTGTTTTTGGGGATCAGGGAGGTGGGGGGGTAAGGGGGAATACAACACTGCAAAAAATAATAATAAATAAATGCCCTAAAACTTCAAATTGGCAGACTGTCTACTAGTACCTAAGATAGTGTTGACCAGTGGGGGACAGGGGAAGGGAAGAGAGCTGTTTAGGAGGGATCAGGGGGTGGGAGGTATCAGGTGGGAGGTTAATCTCTACACTATAGGTAAACTTAACCTTACAAGCTACCTGATTAACCTCTTCACTGCCAGGAACTTCAGAAGTGGGGTACGCAGCTGCAATTAGCAGCATTCTAATTACCAAAAGGCAATGGCAAAACCATTCATGCATGATATTTTTAACAAAGGGGATCCCAGAGAAGCTTTTACAACCATTTATGTTATGACTGCAATTTTTTTAATTTGATTGCATTTGGCAGCAAAATGGTGGCATGAAATATACCAAAATGGGCCTAGATCAATACATTGGGTTGTTTACTAAAATAAATATATAGTTTTGATAGGTAAATAAAAAAAATCAAAGCTCTTTTTCAATTTAAATTGAGTAATATCAAAAATGCTAAAAATGGAGGTTCCGGTGGGCGGGCTTACAGGTAGCAGCTCGGTGTGGAGCTCCGCTACAACTGACTGCTGTACAAGCTTTTTTTTTTTATAAATACAGAGCCCGAAGTTGTTTGCCCTTGATGGATTTCGTATTTGGGCACTGAAGAGACTGGAGAGCACCATCCTCCCCCACCGAAGCCCCCGGCTCAAGTGTCAGACTGGGGAAGAGAAGCAGCACAGAGACTGCGGCAGCCATCTTGGCGCGAAAAAGAAGGGGAAAGGAACGGAGTGAAAGGCAGCGATCCCCGGCTTCAACTGCCTGGTGACTTCTAGTCCCGAATAGGTCTGAGCACTACAGCGCGCATCTCCATCCCCATTGCACAAAAGCTCCTCAGAACCGCTAGCTTGGCTCAGACTGAAGTGCCGGGTGAAGTGGAACCACGTGGCGCTGTGACTGCGCGCCAGGACAAAGATGAACTGAAAGGGCATCAGGCGAGTGACAGCCAGAGTGACATCGGACCCATCGGAGCTGTGCGGCAGACCGCATTTCAGCAGCGGAGATCAGCGGGCCGTGTGGCGGAGGTACTGACCGGCCTAACACACCTTAAGGCAACTACTGCCCACAGGAGAGAGACAGTCATGATTTGCGGCCAACGGTCACCCAGGAGCCTGTAACGGCTGTACAGGTATTTGTGCTCTCTAGCCCACAGTGGCCCTAGCTGCACAGAGACATATTCCCAACATTAGGCCCTTAAAGTTTGCAGCCTCATTGTGTCTCTGACTGCCACTAATTGTAAACAGCCATAGTCGTGTGGAGGGGCAACAGGCCGCATAGAAACACTACAAAGAGGCATCTTGCTGTTTTGCTCCTTCCTAGATAGGGGAGAGAGAAAGGGGATGAGAAACGCTGTCCAAATTAAACAGCACTAAGCACAGGCTGGCGGAGGGAACGGGACATTTCAGAAGCTGGCCCTCACACGCTGATCTTGAACCAAAGGGCCTTTTTACAGATATCCTCCCTCTTCCTCTTATGCCCCTCCATAACAGTAGGGATAGTGGAACACTGCCTGAGGTTTAGGCCTTGGCCGCTCTAATCCCTCTTGCCCCAGGGCTAAACCCTGCAACACAGAACACTGCAAGATCTTGGTACAATCACTAAAAATATCTCTGTCCCCCTGGTGGGACCTTTGGGACTAAATAGCCATATATTAAGACACATCACGCCTCGTGGCGGTTTACACACCTAGGCTGACACTGTTTATATCTTTCTGGCCCCTGTGAAGGGCAGGCTGCAAGGTGTGGGACTCGACACACAGAGACACTGGATCTTATCAGAAGTGATTGACTTTTGCAAGACAGTGCCTGGGACAGATTTAATAGGCGCAGACCCACTTAAACACAGGGCTGGGCGACTCTTGCCACATTGCCCTCTCTTGTAGCTCTGTTCTACCCTGTATCCTGTGTGTCCTTATTGGAACGGAACCCAGAACTGGTTAATGGATCATTAACTGTGTGTGTGGAAAATGTATGAATGAAGCAGGAAGGATTGATTTTATTTGTATGGAGTGAATGTATATGCTAACTTGAACACAAACTATCAGAAACTACGTAATAGTTGAAAACTGTGATTTGTGCTCTGTACTTTTCTTTTAAGGGATAACTGATCCTATATGTGATAAATACTGACAGGTATTGCAGCACTTGCTCACTAGGGTCTTTTTCAAGTTTTCAAGTTTTCAGGAAACACACTCCCTTGCAACATATTCATTGCATAGTGTGGTGTGGCTTGTACTAGTGACACTGCATTTAGTTTCTCTGTATTACTCTATAATTAACCTTGTAACTTCTACCCTGTTGTTTTCTTTTTGTCCTGTTTTTTTTTCCTTTTTTTTTTATTACTTTATGGGTACATGGAGAGATTTTTAACTAACCACGCAATGTCAAGCCGCAACAAAAATAGTGAGAGAAAAAGTAGAGCGGCCACAGAACAAGCCTCCCAAAGTTCTAATGTAGACCCATTTCAGGAAGCCAGTCAGATAGATACACACCCTATAGTAAAGCAGATTTCGATGCTATTTATGCCTAAAATTGACAATTTACAAAGAGGGGTTGACACTCTCACTGACGATGTCAAGCAATTCTCTACCAGGGCGGCTGAGGCAGAGGGCAGAATTTCTGACCTAGAAGATAGCAACGTAGTCACCACCAATAAAATTAGGAATCTGGAAAGACAGGCTCTTACTTTACAATTAAAAGTAGACGATCTGGAAAACAGATCGCGACGCAATAATGTGCGTCTACTGGGCCTCTCTGAAAAGGTTAAACCGGGTGACATACTCCAGTTTGTTGAAAGAACACTACCCACTTTACTAAACATCCCACTTAGAGATCTAGATGGAGGAGTTGAGAGAGCACATAGGGTAGGTGCAGAGCAGCCAGGCATAGACAGATTGCGGCCCCGCCCTATCATGATCAAATTTTTACATTTTCAAACAAAAACAGCCATCATGAGAGCATACAGAAAGCTGGATCATTTGACTTTTGAAAATGCACGCTTGCTGCTATTTCAAGACTTCTCCGCAGACCTCACGCGCAGGCACAGAGAGTTTTCACCTATCTGCTCTAGGTTGCATAAAGAGGGCAGGCAGGACTTTCTTTTATACCCTGCTAGGCTGAAAATCATTACCCCTAGGGGACCAAAATTTTTCAACACCCCCATGGAAGCCCAAGAATTTGTAGAGAAGGGGGACTCCCCTGCGCATAGCCCAGTCAGGGAACAGGATGGGGGGGACATAGGCTGAAGAGAATAACTGGATGTGTGTCTATAGCACGACACTTTAGTCATGAAACTAAGTAAATGTTACCTGATGGCTCAGAAGTTGTGTAAAGAGCGGAAATTTAAGCTATTCTGCACAAGTTATGTTTTAAGGTTTGTTGTCCATGCGGGGCTGCTTGTGCTAGTGGGGAAAAATCAATACCACACAACTCAACCGAAAGATTCGGTTGAGGTTCATGGGTTAAATGTCTATGCTCGAATGGTTATAAAGTGTCTTGCACATTATTTGAAGTGTTCTATTGTAAGAAAACTGTTCCACTTGCAATATCAGGTTGCTATGTTAAAGGTGATAATATACATTCTTTTTTCCATCATAGAACAGCCCATGAAATTGGACCTATGCTGGGGCCCGGCGGTGGCTCGTCGCAGAGGGAGGCTGAACCGGGAGCCTGTACAATGCGATGAGGTTGGTGGTGGTGTGTTGTGTTTTTTTTTTTTTCCCCTTTCCTTTCTTTCTTCTTCTCTCCCCCTCTCCTCCTCTTTCTCTGCCCCTTCCCCCAATTCCTTGGTTACTATCTTGGTTATATTCACACCTTACACATATATACTCAATTGCGCAAGCTCATGGGATCTGACCGAATAACTAGAATTTAATCTCTATTCCTGGAACATTGGAGGCATACACTCCCCAATAAAGAGAAAAAACGATCCTCACTCAGCTCAGAAAAAATAAAGCAGACATAGCGTTTCTACAGGAAACGCATCTTTTAGATACCGAACATGAGAAATTGAAATCGGACTGGGTGGGGAGGGTTGAGTATGCATCATATAGCTCGGCTAGTCGAAGAGTAGCAATATTGTTGGGGAAGAGACTTGAATACGAAATAACAGAAGTACTCAAGGATCCAGAGGGTAGATACATACTAGTACAGATAAACATTGCAGGAAAATCCTATACAATATGCAACATTTATGCCCCCAATCAGAGGGATAGAAGCTTTTGGAACGCCCTTGTGGCAGCTATCACTCCCTATTTGGGCACTCATGTTATTCTGGGAGGGGATTTTAACCTCACTCCCAACCCTCATTGTGATAGGCTAAGGGACCCGCAAAAAAGGCCACATGGTAAGATTATCAGACCCTCAGAAAAATTTGAAAAAGATATTTTTGCGCTTCTGGGCGACTCCCTGGATGTGGTAGACATTTGGAGACAGCTTAATCCTGACGGAAGAGACTACACATGCGCGTCGCGTGCCTCACCCACCCTGTCTCGGATAGACCTCTTCTTGGTCTCGAACTCTATGCTTCCACACATTATTGACACCAAGATTGGGGAAGTGATGGTCTCAGACCATGCTCCAATAGCGCTCTTTTTGGATGGGAGCCCCCCGGTTTCTAGCAGACGTACTCTCAAATTCCTGAAGCATCTCATTCACTCACAGGAATTTCAAAGTTATCTGGTGCACTCTTGGGATGACTACCGGGCAAATAATGCTCAACACATGGATTCCCCTGAACTGTTCTGGTCCGCAGCTAAAGCGGTCCTGGCAGGTAACATCATCGCCTTTCTGGCCCGCAGGAAGCGACAGTGTACGGAGAGGCTTGAGAGACTGAGAGAGGCTCTGGCTGAGGCTTACCGCACCTACTGTGCAACACCCTCTGTCCCAAATCATGACAATTATATTACTTTGAAAAAGGAATATGATGCTTTGCTGGCTAGTCGGGCCTCACAGGATCTATTACGATCCAGAGGCAAATATTATAGATTCGGGGATAAGTCCGGGAAGCTTATGGCAACCCTGATAAATATCTCCACATCCTCCAAACACATAGCGGCATTGAGAGCCCAGGGCAAAATTGTAAGGGATGCAGAGTCCATTGCGAAAGTGTTCGCAACATATTACTCTACTTTATATTCCAGCGAACGCTCAAATGAAGTGGAGCTGAGGGATAAATTCTGGGAGGGTGTTAACATCCCACAGATCTCAGAGTCTCAGTTGGAGAAATTGAATGCCCACATAGGAGAGGAAGAGATTCAGAGGACAATAATGGCAATGTCACTGGGCAAGGCCCCGGGCCCTGATGGACTACCAGTGGAGTTCTATCGGCTTCTTAAGGAACAAGTTTCCCCAGTCTTGGCAGCTCTTTACTCTTCGTATTTTGGGGGGGAGAGAGCACCGATACCTGAGTTTTCCGCAGTATACATCACCTTGATCCCGAAGACGGGTAAGGATAGCTTATTACCAGAATCGTACCGTCCGATTTCGCTATTAAACTCGGACTACAAGATACTGACAAAACTATTGGCCGAGAGACTCAAATATATCTTACCAGATATTATACACGGTGATCAAACGGGATTCATGCACCCACGGTCATCGGTGGTAAATGTTCGTCGTGTCCTACAAATCATACAACACTATTGGACCAACAAACATAATGACTCAGTTAAAAAGGGTAAGGAGGCCTTCCTGCTGTCCCTGGACGCAGAGAAGGCCTTCGATCGCGTTGAATGGGACCACCTTTTTGATACCTTGACCAGGGCCAACTTCTCAGGCCCGTTCCTTGAATTTATCAAGAACCTATATCACTCTCCTTATGCCAACATAATTGTTAATAATACCTTCTCATCCAAGATTCAGCTCCACAGGGGAACGCGACAGGGTTGTCCCCTGTCGCCTCTACTCTTCAATATAGCCCTCGAACCCCTGGCGATCACGCTTCGGCAAGCTTTTCCTGGCATTGATGTCTTGGGTCAGCCGCAACACCTGGTGTTGTACGCGGACGACATGCTGTTGTTTGTTCAAGATCCTCAAACACATATTCCGATGGTTCTGGAGTTACTTACTAATTTTGGCCGGTTTTCCAGGTACAAGGTGAACACACAGAAATCGGAGATCTTATGGTTGCATCGAGAGTTCTCGGGGGACGGAGACTTTCCGTTCACGGTGGCTAGACGGGACATCACATATCTAGGGGTTAAGATCTCTGCCAATCCTAACTATACGCTAACAATCTGACGCCCATCTGCACGAAACTACAAACTCAGATGAATAGCTGGAGATCTCTACCTCTCTCGTTATCGGGCAGGATCAACCTGCTAAAAATGGTGGTCTTACCCGCCTCCTTTACCCGCTCTTGATGTTGCCTTTGCTTTTGTACAAGGCAGACATTAAAATGCTAAACTCAGCAGCAACCCGCTTCATATGGCGGGGGGGCAAACCACGTATCTCAAGAGAAAAATTGAGTATGAACTTTCTCAACGGGGGCCTGGCTTTGCCAGACTTCAGGTTGTATAATTGGGCCGCCCTAATTCGCCTGGTGCTGGACTGGCAGGTAGGAACACACCACTTCTGTCAGTATCCTCTGGAGCAGGCTGTTCTGGGGAATATCTCTCTGGCATATCTGCCACACATCACAAACATGAGGACAGTAAAAACACTAGGTCTCAGCACATTATTTACTGACCCCTTAAGGGCCTGGCACCAGGCTCACAAATTCCTGAAGAAATCATGTGGTGCCTCCAGTTACTTACCAATGGTCAAAAACCCGGACTTTCCAGCGGGTTCAGATTCACAACCCTTCCTGATTTGGGAAAAGAGAGGGTTGAGATCACTCAAACAGCTACGGGACCCGCTTTCAAGGGAAATAAAGACCTTTGGGGCCTTACAAAGAGAGTTTGACCTCCCCAGGACTCATTTCTTCGCCTTCTTGCAGGTGAGACATTATGTCACTACCTTAATAAGAAGCACATCGGAGCTTTGGGAGAGCTCACCCTTCAAGGTTACCCAGACTCTCTATCAGATGGGGAGATTCTCCCTATCTGAAATTTACCAGGCGCTCATACAACGGTACTCGGAGGGCATACGTGAGAGGCTGCGGGAGGGTTGGATAAGGGAAGGAATTAGTGGAATTACATGGGAGGATATACGGGTAGGACTGGAAAGAACTAAGTCAACCACTCTGTCTGCCATGTTCAGGGAAACCCAGGTGCGCTTTCTCCATAAAGCTTACCTTACTCCAAAGCATCTTGCCAAATGGATACCCTCACGCCCTAATGAGTGTTCAAAGTGCTCCATGGAAGCCCCTACCCTCTTACATTACCTGTGGGAATGTCCAACAGTTAGACAGTATTGGGGTAAAATCCAATATTGGATTAATCAAATCTTACAGATAAGACTCACACTTCAGCCTGAAACTGTCATTTTCCTACACTGGGCACGACAGAATAAGCAACAGGATGCAGTACTGAGCTTGGTGCTACTTATAGCCAGAAAATGCATTCTAAAAAGTTAAACGGTGAGAAGGGGTCCTTCTTTCCAAGGCTTCAGAAATCTACTCAGATCACAGATATTTATTGAACAGATGGATGTTAGGATGGACGTGCAAAATAGACTAGGCCTCTTCTTACGCAAATGGCGCAGGCTTATACTAACCTTTGAATTAGAAATCCAGAGATTGATCCTGATACCATTTAAAGACTCAACTGTTTTTGTTGAGGGGGAACTGCGGGGTGAATGGGAACACTTATTCATAGAAACATTACCCACGGGTTGAGATTGCTTCCCTTCTCTCCCCCTCAGCGTTACCCTCTACTCTCACCTTCTCCTTCCCCCCCCCCCCCACCTTTTTCTTTTTTTTTTTTTTTTCTTCCACCGCCACCGCCGGGCCACAAGATGGCGCACTTTAGATGAACACATAGCATGTCCATAAGTTTTATGTTAGGTTTTGTTGTTTAGTTTACCTCAGTTAGGTTTTAGATAGAAAGGTTTAATTTTTTGGAAAATAAGGAAAAGAGGGCTGAGTGAACACATGGAAAGGTCAGAAATTATGCTTAATAAAAACATATTGCAGAGGTCCACAGCTAGGTGTGGATCATCACTCACTGTATTATAACCTGTTTTCTTTCCAATTTGCTGTACTGACTACAGATGATCTGTGCATCATCAACATCACAGCTATGTATTGTATGTTTTCCTTTTTTTTCTGTAACTGCACAGCGGGTGTCTGACGATGTGTGTTCTGCTCGACCCAATTTCAATAAAAATGATATATGAAAAAAAAAATGCTAAAAATGCTTTGGTCTTTTGAGTAAGTATTTGTCTGAAATTTACTGTCCTTAAAGGGACACTGAACCCATTTTTTCTTTCTTTTGTGATTCAGATAGAGCATGCAATTTTATGCAACTTTCTAATTTACTCATTTTATCAAATTTTCTTCATTTTCTTGGTATCTTTATTTGAAAAGCAAGAATGTAAGTTTAGATGCCGGCCCATTTTTGGTGAACAATCTGTGTTGTTCTTGCTGGTTGGTGGATAAATTCACCCACCAATAAACAAGTCCTGTCCAGGGTCTGAACCAAAAATTGTCTGGCTGCTTAGCGTAGATGCCTTCTTTTTCAAATAAAGATAGCAAGAGAACGAAGAAAAATTGATAATAGGTGTAATATAGAAAGTTGCTTAAAATGGCATGCTCTATCTGAATCACAAAAGAAAATTTTTGGGTTTAGTATCCCTTTAAGAGGTTAATGGTGAATTTTGTAGAATAGAACATCTAACTTTAAGCCAAACGTAATTGTTAATAGTTGTAATGGAGTTAATAATAATAGAAATAGTGATAGCAGGAGAAAGAATTCAGTTTTAGTTATTTCAACGTCTTTGTATATACTTATTAGATGTAGCTTTACCTCTATACAGATCTTCACTTACAGGGACATGACACCCCATTTTTTTTTTCATTATTCAGAGAACATACAATTTAAAAAAAAAATTCCAATGTAATTTGCTTTGCTCTTTCTGTATCATTTGTTGAAAAGCATACCTAGCTAGGCTCAGGAGCTGGGAGAACGCTGCTGATTGGTGGCTGCACATATATGTCTCTTGTCATTAGCTTATTTATGTATTCAGTTAGCTCCCAGTAGTGCATTGCTGCTCCTTCAATAAAGGATATCATGAGAATGAGGCAAAATTGTTAATAAAAAGAAAATTAGAAAGTTCTTTAAAATTGTATGCTCTATCTGAATGAAAGAAAATGTTTGTGTTTTATGTCCCTTTAAGCACAAAATTTCATAAGGTCATTTATAAACATAAATAAGGGAAATTATAATTATATACAAAAGAATTCAAGAAATAAATGCAAAAGAAAGTCTGAAATTCAAATTTAAAAAATGTGTATCTAAATGTAACACCAGTTATGAAGCAGCGATCTAAAGACCGCTGCTCCATAACCTGTCCGCCTGCTCTGAGCAGGCGGACAGACTTTGCCGCAAATTCAACCCGATCGAGTACGATCGGGTTGATTGACACTCCCCTGCTGGCGGCCGATTGGCCGCAAATCTGCAGGGGGCGGCGTTGCACCAGCAGCTCACAAGAGCTGCTGGTGCAATGTTGAATACAGAGAGAGTATTGCTCTCCGCATTCAGTGAGGTCTTTTGGACCTGATCCGCACTGTCGGATCAGGTTCGACAGACCTTTGTTAAATAGGGGCCCAAGTGTGATAAAACTGGGTGAATATTAAAGAATGTGTACACCCAAATGTATAATTTTACATTTGCTTTCTAATCAAATTATACTTTGGTCAAAATGTCACTGAATTTCAGAGGGTGTAATATTGTCTTTTCTTTCATTAAGGTGGTGAGAGTCCATGAACCATTACTCCTGTGAATTTACACTCCTGGAGCAGGCAAAGATTTCCACAACTCCAAGAGCCCTTAAAAACCCTCCCACCTCACTGGTAAACTAGTCTTATCTTTGCCCTCACAGGAGGAAGGTGAAGAATGGAGGTGCTCTAAGTGTTCCTCTGTAAAAGAGGTTCTCAGACCAATATGAGGCCCATTTTCCCATCAGAGAGCTACTGTTTGGACAGAGGGAAGTTTATGGGGTATTGGGTAGTGGCACAATTACACCCAGGGGGAGTTAATCACAGGTCTGCCACAGGTGTGGCGGGGACCAGTCCCTAGTCTTCTGTTGGATTGTCATTATACTCCACACATCCAGATCCTCTGCTGTCACGCATATAGCACTGGATTGGCTATCTACTAGAAGCAGTTTTTTCTTGCAGATGGGAAGTCCAGTAGTGTGGGTGCTTATTAGGTAAGTATGTAGTTTATTTATGTGGGCACTCACATAGCCAATATGCTATTAGTAGGTACATTTAGAGTTGTACAACAACATAGCTAGGGAATTATTGTGACAGGCATGTTTCATAATATGTTGAGTTTGAGAATTTGGGCTGCAAGAACCTACATTTTTATTGCATACACCTTATGTCTTACTTTTTGTTTTGTTTTAAATTGTGCTGGTTATTTTGAGCACGTTCAAGTTTTGTTAGCATGTGTTGGCTTCTTGCCATTCTTCATGTGTTTAGTTTTCACGGTTACCATTTATTTAGAGCACGTCAGCTTTGTTTGCACTCCTTGCATGATTAGTTTCATTGCCTGTGCATGAGCAGCATTTTAGCTCTCTTCGGTTTCACGTGCATAGGTTATTTAGTTAGCGCGCCTCAGCCGTTTGCACATTTTCTGTTAATATCTGTAAATGCATGACGTTCTACAGGGATCTAAGCCTGGTATCCCCTTTAATCCAGCTTTCATATTTTAAAGGGTGTTTAATCTTCCCTTTTCTAACATGGAGCTATGGGGATCTATCCCTTAGGTAGATGAGGCTATTCAGCTTTTTTATTCATAAGCTTTTTTTGGATGTAGATTATCCTCCTAAATCTTACTGTCCGTTCTGCTAGGTCAGGTGCTTTTTCCTGGGCTTCTTAGAATGTGGATTCTATTGATTACATGTGCAAGTCAGCTACTTGGGACCAGGTCTATGCTAGCCTAGCAGGTAGCTTGTCTGCTTTAAAAGCTGAACGCTAAATGTTTGAGCACAGTTATGGGTGCTGATTCTTTTTACATATCTTTCCAAATTATTCCTTTTTTTATGTTTTTGTTTTTTCTGAAGTGGATTTTGGTAGGAAAGTCCTTCCTTCAAGCAATAGTTTCTGGACATTAGATTAAAAAAGAAGAAAAAAATAGGTTTTTGATTTAAAGGATATATATATAATTAAAAATAATTTTGTCCCACCCTCATTACTCGTGGACTTCACAGCTTGGGTATTAGTTTCCCAGGAATAATTGCTCTTGGACTCTCACCAACTTTATGAAAGAAAATATAATTTATGCTTACCTGATAACTTTATTAATTTCATGGTGGTGAGAGTCCACAAGACCTTCCCATTTTTTTGCTATATTTTAATTAAATGTTTTCTGGTGGCAGTTTAAGTGTGCATCACATTTTCCCTTCCCCTTTTCTTGTTTTCTTCTTGCAACCTTTCTTCTTCTCCTTGCTTGGCTATATGTCAGACTAATTTACCAGTGAGGTGGGAGGAATTTTAAAGGGCACTCAGAGTTTTGGGAATCTTTGCTTCCTCCTAGTGGCCAGGAGTGGAATTCCCAGTAGTTTCTTCTTCTCCTTGCTTGGCTATATGTCAGACTAATTTACCAGTGAGGTGGGAGGAATTTTAAAGGGCTCTTGGTGTTTTGGGAATCTTTGCCTCCTCCTAGTGGCCAGGAGTGTAAGAAATTAATTTATAAGGTAAGCATAAATTATATGTTTAATACATTCAATCTGTAATTTAACTTTTTAAAATGTTGGCTTAAAAATTCATACCCAGTTTTATTCTTCTGACTTTAAATTCATTAGCAAACTTTTCCAGCTCTCTGATTTCAGGAGAATCCATATCGATTGGTTCTTCAATTGGCTTTGTCTTTCTCCTGAACTCTTGTTTGAAGTCTGTAGTAACAACATCATCTCCAAGTAGTGATTGATGTACAGGTGTAAAGCTATGTCCCAGTGTGCAAGAACTGGCACTCATAAGGCAAGGGGGCAGACTACCTGTATGAACACCTAAAGATGATATGAGAGCATTACAGTAAGATTTGTTCAACATAGCCACAATTTGCATTAGACAGAGTCAGCTGTTGTGTTATATTTCTTTAGAAACCAAGTTTGCGAATAAGCAAAGTAGAATTGTGTAATTAACTATAGACTTATTGTACATAGCATATGACTGTTATCCATTAATTTAATATAACTATTATTATTTGTTCACTATAATTAAAGTTGAGGCTGGAATAAAAAATGCTTAATAATGCATACATATTTATTAATTTCCTCCCTTATTCTTTTATTTAAAGGGACACTGTAGTTAAAAAACAAAGTACAATATTTGAAAAAAAGAATTACATAAATAGTATGTTTGCAATATGTACATTATTTGCAGATAAAGTTGTAAAAATTGAGAATGAACTGGTTTCAAACTGTACCCACTGATATGCATGCATTAATGTCTGCTCAAACTATAATTGTGACACTCATGCTTTTTGTTATATCTCACAAAGAATTGTAAATGCAATTTTCCTTTCTCTATCTAAGTTTGTTTGGTTACAATTGTATGGTCTGTAATGTATACTGTATTATGATCTGTAACTGACTATTTGTTTTGTTATAAAATTTCAATAAATCATTTCAATAAAAAAAATTGAGAGAGAACTTGCTTGTGTTGTCATTTTGTGATGAACTGTATGATACTATAATATTGTTTCTTCTCCACACAGCTCACTATTTTCTACTCTGCCTAGCCAGTTGTAGTAAATGTATAGAGCCATCTACTCAGCTACTATTGTGTACACCATAGAAGGCAGCAGCTTTCTGCCTTACTTTAGTAGAAATACAGCAACTTTTCAGGGAAAGTTTAGGCAGCTAAGACAACTTGTCAGGGAGCAGTGTAAGTAATGAAAGTTTCAGCTGCCTTTACTGCAGAGACTAGTTTGTTGCCAAGGTAACCCAGGTTGTGCAGGAATTGTAATCAACTGCAGAGCATTTCTAAGAGGACAGGGAAGCAATTTTTGCTTCATTCATTTGTTTCCCTACACTTTATTTCTGCTAATGTAAACAGAAATGTGTTTCATTCATTGCTGTGTGCAGTATACTCTGCACAGCTAGTACTATTACAGCCAGTGGTGCCTGGCAGCTGAGTTGATGGCACTATACATGTAATACAGCTGGTTATGGAGCATAAGAAAAATATTGAGCTGAGTGAGGAAGAAAACATACTATAGTATCATACAGCTCCTAACAGAAAATTACATCACAGTCCTCTCTCTCAATTTTAACAACTTTAGCATTTCTTTCATGTAATTGGCAAGAGTCCATGAGCTAGTGACATATGGGATATACAATCCTACCAGGAGGAGCAAAGTTTCCCAAACCTCAAAATGCCTATAAATACACATCTCACCACACCCACAATTCAGTTTTACAAACTTTGCCTCCTATGGAGGTGGGGAAGTAAGTTTGTGCTAAGATTTCTACGTTGATATGCGCTTCTCAGCATTGTTGAAGCCCGATTCCTCTCAGAGTACAGCGAATGTCAGAGGGACGGGAAGGGAGTATCACTTATTGAATACGATGATTTCCCTAACGGGGGTCTATTTCATGGGTTCTCTGTTATCGGTCGTAGAGATTCATCTCCTACCTCCCTTTTCAGATCGACGATATACTCTCAGTTTACCATTACCTCTACTAATAACTGTTAGCGTGGGTTGTCAGGGCCCAGGGCAAGGCAAGTATTGCGCCCCCCCCAACCCCATTTTGCTGCTTCTTCTTAGATTTAGGACAAACCAAGCAAAGACCCAAGCCTGGTAGATCACATAAAGCAAGAGACACTGTCTCCTCTCCCACAAAATGCTCCCTTAACCATCTTTACTGGATAACTAACAGTTATTGCTGATGATACCCATATCCCCAAAATATGTCCCTTGTCATAAGCAGCTGCTAATCAGTAGCGCCTTACAAATAAAGCCATGAAAATAATATATTGGCAATACAAGAGGCAGTGGGTGAAGCCTGCAAGCATTATGTGCTATCCCCCTGTGATCAAACCCTGTCTGCAGCTCTCCAGAGCTGGGCAAATATATACAATATTAAATTTTAAGATTTATTCTCGTTTTACATATGGGGAAAGCCCCCCTTAACCCCTATATGGTGGTGACATGTCCTGATCTGTAAAACTTCATGGTACAAATACTGCAGACCACAGGGTGCACCCACCCCCACATTGCAGCAACCCATATTGTATATGTGGTGCAATAGGTTTTTGGTAAGTCGTTAAAAAGAGGAAAAGGGGACACACAGGTTGGCAGCTGTTACATAAGGTTGTCCCTGCTGGGCAGACTGTCTTTTGGGTGCCAATGACATATAAAAGAGGGGTATATATTCTACCTTAATAAATATAACAATTGTAAGTAATCAATATAAAAGGGGCATGGGATAGACAACCCAGCATTACATACATATATGGGGGGAGGGTGTATGGTATTTAGGGGGGTGCTGTTAAATTTATTTACTAACACAAATTATAGTTATTTTTTTTACTTTAAATGCAGTAAGAGTGGATTTAATGTAATTGAAAAAGGCAATGAGCACCCAAACCCTAAAAATCTGTAAAAGTCCACACCTCAGGAGTCCAGCAAGAAATAGATTCAAGATGGTGAATTCATAGGACTTCTTTGATAGGAGACAAACACAGTGAAATGCCTGGTGAGCAGCACAATCCTGGTGCCAGACAGCACACAAATCCCTAAATCTACTTCTGCCCTAGGAAGATCATGGAGGGGAAAAATCAAATACAGGAAACAAGATCTCATTTTTGTCAACTGTCACAAATATACTTTTTTTTGTGCAAGGACAAGATGGCATAAGTTGTAATCAGAATCCGATCAAACATGAAAGTATGGTCTCTGATCACCCCACCATCCCACTAACTAGGTAACTGGGGTTAACAGAAAGGCAGAGCCCAGCCATGCTGCCACCAGCGCCATGGGTTTGAAAGAGATTTATTGCACTTTTTAAGGATTCCTCCCCCCCACCTCTGCTTAGAGATCCTTAAAAAGTGCCCCAGGCAATGCATGGCATTATGGCTCTGGGTCCTTTGTTGGAAGGGAACTTACTTGTTGGGTAATAATAGAACCGTAATTAAGCTGCATTTTGCGTGTTGCTAGTATCAGGCAAAAACAGGGCTATAAGTAATTCTGGTCCTGACACCTTACCTTAGTCTCGGCATCACCACATTCCTGACGGGTCGCAGAACAGAGCTGGGGGCCTGTCAGAATTTTTAGCCTCCCTTCTTCCCTTTGCTAAGTTGAGGCTGAAAGCGCCCCCCAGAATTATGCGCCCGGGGCAACCGCCCCTGTTGCCCCCCCCACGCTACGCCACTGGTTTTAGTACTGGTTTGGCTATCTGCTATATGTGGATGGGTGTCTTTTGGTAAGTATGTTTTTATTACTTAAGACACTCTCAGCTATGGTTTGGCACTTTATGCAATTATATAAAGTTCTAAATATATGTATTTTACTTATATTTGCCATTAGTCAGGTTCACGTATTTCCTTCTGCAGACTGTCAGTTTCATATTTGGGAATATAAACACTGTAAGAATTTTATTTCTTACCTGGGATTTAGTCTTTTTTTCAATTTGACTACTTTTTTGCAATTGCGGGTGTTAGGCCCGCGGGTGCGTCAAATGCTAGACTTTATTGCGTCATTTTTGGTGCAAACTTTTTTTGGCGTGAAAAGATACGTTTATGACGCAACTACCTTTCACACGGCGGCGTCATTAGTGATGCAAGTGTGTCATTTACGGTCATTTTTGGCGCCAAAAAAGTTTATGTTACATTGTGCGTCATACTTAGCATCAAATTTTTTTCATTATTTTAATACCCCATTGATGTTTGCTTCCTGCTTTCTTCTCTATCAAGAGGCCTATGCTTTTGCATTTTTTCCCATTCCTGAAACTGTCATTTAAGGAAATAGATAATTTTGCTTTATATGTTGTTTTTTCTCTTACATTGAGCAAGATGTCCCAATCTGATCCTGTCTCTGAAGTTTCTGCTGGAACATTGCTGCATGACATCGGTTCTACCAAAGCTAAGTGCATTTGTTGTAAAATTGTAGAAATTATTCCACCGAATGTCATTTGTAATAGTTGTCATGATAAACTTTTACATGCAGATAGTGTTTCTATCAGTAATAGTACATTGCCATTTGCAGTTCCTTCAACTTCTAATGTGCATGATATACCTGTAAATTTAAAGAATTTGTTTCTGATTCTATTATTAAGGCTTTGTATGCTTTTCCACCTTCTAATAAACGTAAAAGGTCTTTTAAAACTTCTCATTTAGCTGATGAAATTTCAAATGACCAACAACATAATAATTCATCCTCTTCTGATGAGGATCTATCTGAAACAGAAGATCCTTCCTCAGATATTGACACTGACAAATCTACTTATTTATTTAAAATAGAGTATATGCGTTCTTTATTAAAAGAAGTGTTAATTACTTTGGATATTGAGGTAACCAGTCCTATTGACGTTCAGTCTAATAAACGTTTAAATGCTGTTTTTAAACCTCCTGTGGTTTCCCCAGGTGTTTTTCCCATTCCTGAGGCTATTTCTGATATGATTTCTAGGGAATGGAATAAGCCAGGTACTTCCTTTATTCCTTCTTCAAGGTTTAAGAGATTGTATCCTTTACCAGCAAAATCTATAGAGTTTTGGGAAAAGATCCCCAAAGTTGATGGGGCTATTTCTACTCTTGGTAAACGTATCACTATTCCTATGGAAGATAGCACTTCCTTTAAGGATCCTTTAGATAGGAAGCTTGAATCTTATCTAAGGAAGGCCTATTTATATTCAGGTCATCTTCTCAGACCTGCTATTTCTTTGGGTGATGTTGCGGCTGCATCAACTTTCTGGTTGGAAAAGTGAATTGGATTTTGACATATCTAGCATTGTTCGCTTACTGCAACATGCTAATCATTTTTTTTTTTTTTTCTGAAAATGTAATTTTATTACATACAAATTTAGTAAAAATTAGGGGGGAAACATAAAACATAAAAAAAAACAACAACATAGTTTTCAAGGATGGATATTGCAGAAGTTTCTGCAGACCATCACAGAAGCAAAATAAACACAGACAAGTAAATTAGCATAAAGAGAACCATACTATATAGGAAGTTTGAAAGTATTAACCATTTGTAGTTTTATTATATTTTTTTAGCTGTTTTATTGTGGGTTATTATTAGAAACCCATGTCAAGTCTTGATTTTTTTTTTTTTTTTTTTTTATTTGGTTTTTAGGATTAAAAGTAACAATTAGAGACATGCAGGTCTCTTACTCAAAATAACATAATCAACATCGAAGGGATCAGACACGCAGGTCCGGCTACAACCACAAACTAAACATTGATATAACATATAACCCCTCCTAGAAAGGGGAAGGTGGCCATAAGCAAACGGTTCTGACATTTTTGGATCCCAATATTACCCCTAAAGACACGGGGGGCCTCTTGTGGACCTCCTAGACTAGATTGATTAAATAGTGGGGGCGTTTGGGGAAAATTTAAATAACTAATCAGGCCACTCATGGGCCCAGGATGTTTTGGGGAATAATGCAAAACATATTTGTATAAAGATCAATGATAACTTGATGCATAGAGCACGTGCATAGCTGAATGAATAATTATTACTATAAAGTAAACACTAAGGAACAAGGGGGAATAAATAGAAAATTTGTTGAGGATGCACCATGTCTATCTGGGGGATTATTTCAGAAGTCTGAGTGCTGCTCTACTGAGAAAGTACTTAAACTCTTTTAAGTTTATAAGTAAAACTTTGCTCCCCTCTAGTGGGGAAGCCTGGTACTTATGCATAGTCTCATATCAGTATTTCATTGCATCATCTTGGTAGGAGTATATATTCTGTGCAATTTAACAATGCAAGGACAGTAAACAGACATAGCTATAGGTGTTAAAATTCTATGGAGATGTCACATAGGTCTGTTATTTAAACAAGTAAGATTCTAAAACATAAAGTAACCATGGTACATAGAGGTATTCATGAAGGTGGCAAGGAACCAGACTGATATATCTAACCATCTATCTGACTGAATCTGAAATACTTAACGCCTACCTCAGAGTTTACACTAACATAACAAAAAATAGAAATACACTATGCAGGGTAAGCACAAATAAATTGATATAAGGCAGTCACCACCGTTTTCAGGTTATATCTGTCCCTATCTACATTGTGCGTACAGGGAGCCGCATACAGAATATTGAAATCAATGAATTTGCAAGAAAGTCCCATGTACATCATATCTATCATGTCCGTAACATAGGCTGAAAATGTCCTGGGAGATTCAAACAGGCTGATGTTATAAACGATTGAATCAGCGCTCCATAACTTATACCAACTGTGTAACAGGGAATAGATAAGAGCAAAAGAACATCGCAGTGAATAGGCCTCAACATCTATTTAGGTGCTGCTGTGGGTGCTAGTCTAATGGCATGTCTACCCTGTCCCTGAAGTCTGTGTCTCCAGCCCGGCAATGGGGGACAGATATTTCAAGAGTTATTGGCTTTGTACCCTCGCTAATGTCCACGGGGGCAACACCGACGGTGACTTCTCATTTCTGGCCACAGCCGAGTATTGGCTAACAGCCAGCGATCTGCGCTCCTCAACTGTGAGCTGTGTGTGAACAACAGGCGGTTTCAGCCGCAGAGGTATAGTCGCAGGAGTTCACAAGTGTGTAGGGACACTAACCTCTTGTTGAAGGGCTGTTGTAAGTGCCGGCTTGAGCAATACACTCAATACAGGTTCCGCTGTCGGTCCTCCTTCAGAGTCTGTCTCACTTAGTGAACCTAAACTATTTAGAGGCCTTGAGGGAATCGGCAGCTCCGGGATCTGGCACAGTTCCAGCTCTAGCTCGTCAAAGTGACTCTTTAGAAGAGATTGCTGAAGGCTGTCTGGTAGCCCCCAGGGTCAAAGGGCCGGCTGTAGCGAGGTATGTCCACACTGATTATGGGTTGACAAAAAGCACCCCGGGCTGGTAGTCGGTCCCTCAAGCTTACTTTTTCCACCGGAGGACAATTATGTGTGACCATGAACCCCATCTTTGTGGCCCCAGACTCCACAGAAGCGCTCTTCTTACGATAGACAGGTTTCATCCCAGGTTTAATCAGATCCCCCACTGTCGCCCTCCTCTCACTTGCATTTTTGAGGTGTGATATTTCTGGGCCAGTGCTGCAGTTATCGCGCACAAGAGAAACACCGCTCTTCATAGAGCTCTGGTTGCGGTGAGTTCGGTCAGCACAATTAAATGGCGCTCTCGTTATTCCAACCTTTGAGGGAGTTGTTGAGCATTCTGTTTGCTCCGGCAGTGCCATATTACGTCTAGACTCCCACGGGCTCTCAGGTGCTGTGGATACTTCGTCAATCAAAGCATTTTCCATTCCGGTCACTATTATGCTCTCTACAGTGTCCAGGATCACCGCTCCGCTGTCTGAGGGAGCTGTGTCTGGGTTCTGGCATACAGGAGTGTCGTTCCAGGCCCTATGTATACTCCTAGTCAGGCTCAGAAAGTGTTCTTGTAATATGCGTTGCATGTCCTGTGCTGTAATGGCGTTTTTAGGTGCACCCATATTACCATGTAATTGCAGAAACAGTTTTCAGTATTAGCAGTAATTAGTACTGCCCGTAACCCCAGTCACCTAGGGGGGGGAATATGCGATGGCCCCGGCTCCACGAACTGCCTGACACCATATAAATGCAGCAGCCGCGGGGCCTAACTGCAGAACACAAGCAGAGACGTGAATCCTAAGAGTATCCCCCAGAATTATCAATTTCTTGAATCCTATAGTAGTCTGCTGGTCTTTGGTCACAAAATGAAATATTTTCTCTATGAAAAAACAATAAAATATTGCTTATAACTCTGTGATAGACCAGGAGCTCCCACAAGACACGTCCTGCTGCTGCAGCTGTAGGCTCCGCCCCCCCATGCTAATCATTTTATTTGTGATGCCATTTTTAATATTTGATGTTAGATCCATATCTTTAGCTGTATTAGCTAGAAGAGCTTTATGGCTTAAATCTTGGAATGCTGATATGACATCTAAATCTAGATTACTATCTCTTTCTTTCCAAGGTAATAATTTATTTGGTTCTCAGTTGGATTCTATTATTTCAACTATCACTGGTGGAAAAGGATTTTGTTTGCCTCAGGATAAAAAAACTAAGGGTAAATCTAAGGCTTCTAACCGTTTTCGTTTCCTTTCGTCAGAATAAGGAACAAAAACTCAATCCTCCTCCCAAGGAATCTGCTTCCAGTTGGAAGCCTTCCTCAAATTGGAATAAATCCAAGCCATTTAGGAAACCAAAGTCTGCCCCTAAGTCCGCATGAAGGTGCGGCCCTCATTCCAGCTCAGCTGGTAGGGGGCAGATTAAGGTTTTTCAAGGATTTCTGGATAAAATCAGTCCAAAATCATTGGATTCAGAGCATTGTCTCTCAAGGGTATCGAATAGGATTCAAAGTAAGACCTCCTGTAAGAAGATTTTTCTCTCACACATCCCTGTAAATCCAGTAAAAGCTCAGGCTTTTCTGAAGTGTGTTTGAGTGTGTTTCAGACCTGGAGTCTTCAGGGGTAATAATGCCAGTTCCTCTTCAGGAACAAGGTTTGGGGTTTTATTCAAACCTATTCTTCTATTCTCCTATTTCTTCGGAAACATGGTTGGAGGATCAATTTACCAAAAAGTTTCTTGATTCCTCAGACAAGGGTCACCTTTTTAGGCTTCCAGATAGATTCAGTGTCCATGACTCAGTCTCTAACAGACAAGAGACGTTTAAAATTGGTCGCAGCATGCCAGCACCTTCAGTCTCAGTCATTCCCTTCAGTGGCTATGTGCATGGAAGTTTTAGGTCTCATGACTGCAGCATCGGACGCGATCCCCTTTGCTTGTTTTCATATGAGACCTCTACAGCTTTGCATGCTGAATCAATGGTGCAGGGATTATACAAAGATATCACAATTAATATCCTTGAATCCCAATGTACGACACTCTCTGACATGGTGGATAGATCACCATCGTTTGGTTCAAGGGGCCTCTTTTGTTCGGCCAACCTGGACTGTGATCTCAACAGATGCGAGTCTTTCAGGTTGGGGAGCTGTTTGGGGAGCTCTGACAGCACAAGGGGTTTGGAAATCTCAAGAGATGAGATTACCAATAAATATTTTAGAACTCCTTGCAATTCTCAGGGCTCTTCAGTCTTGGCCTCTGCTAAAGAGAGAACTGTTCATTTGTTTTCAGACAGACAATATCACAACCGTGGCTTATGTCAATCATCAGGGTGGGACTCACAGTCCTCAAGCTATGAAAGAAGTATCTCGGATACTTGCTTGGGCGGAATCCAGCTCCTGTCTAATCTCTGTGGTGCATATCCCAGGTGTAGACAATTGGGAGGCGGATTATCTCAGCCGCCAGACTTTACATCCAGGGGAGTGGTCTCTCCATCCAGATGTGTTTTCTCAGATTGTTCAGATGTGTGGTCTTCCAGAGATAGATCTCATGACCTCTCATCTAAAAAAGAAACTTCCCAGATACCTGTCCAGGTCCAAGGATGTTCAGGCGGAAGCAGTGGATGCACTGACACTTCCTTGGTGTTATCATCCTGCTTACATCTTCCCGCCTCTAGTTCTCCTTCCAAGAGTGATCTCCAAAATCATCATGGAACAGTCTTCTGTGTTGTTGGTGGCTCCAGCATGGCCACTCAGGTTTTGGTATGCGGATCTGGTGCAAATGTCCAGTTGCCCGCCTTGGCCACTTCCGTTACGGCCGGACCTACTATCTCAAGGTCCGTTTTTCCATCAGGATCTCAAATCATTAAATTTGAAGTTATGGAAATTGAACGTTTAGTTCTAAGTCATAGAGGTTTCTCTGACTTAGTGATAAATACTATGTTACAAGCTCGTAAATCTGTCTCTAGAAAGATTTATTATAGAGTTTGGAAGACTTACATTTCATGGTGTTCTTCTCATAAATTCTCCTGGCATTCTTTTAGAATTCCTAGAATTTTACAGTTCCTTCAGGATGGTTTGGATAAGGGTTTGTCTGCAAGTTCCTTGAAAGGACAAATCTCCGCTCTTTCTGTCTTATTTCACAGAAAGATTGCTATACTTCCCGATATTCACTGTTTTGTACAGGCTTTAGTTCGTATTAAGCCTGTCATTAAATCAATTTATCCTCCTTGGAGTCTTAATTTGGTTCTGAAGGCTTTACAGTCTCCTCCATTTGAGCCTATGCATTCTTTGGACATTAAACTACTTTCCTGGAAAGGGTTGTTCCTTTTGGCTATCTCTTCTGCTAGAAGAGTTTCTGAGCTCTCTGCTATTTCTTGTGAGTCTCCTTTTCTGATTTTTCATCAGGATAAGGCAGTTTTGCAGACCTAAGGTTGTGAATTCTAACAACATTAGTAGATAAATTGTTGTTCCTTCTTTATGTCCTAATCCTAAGAATTCTTTGGAGAGATCCTTACATTCTTTGGATGTGGTAAGAGCTTTAAAATATTATGTTGAAGCTACTAAAAATTTTAGGAAGACTTCCAGTCTATTTGTTTTATTTTCTGGTCCTAGGAAAGGTCAGAAAGCGTCTGCTATTTCCTTGGCTTCTTGGTTGAAACTTTTGATTCATCAAGCTTATTTGGAGTCGGGTCAAACCCCGCCTCAGAGAATTACAGCTCATTCTACTAGATCAGTCTCCACTTCGTGGGCTTTTAAGAATGAAGCTTCAGTTGATCAGATTTGCAAAGCAGCAACTTGGTCCTCTTTGCAAACATTTACTAAATTCTACCATTTTGATGTATTTGCTTCTTCAGAAGCAGTTTTTGGTAGAAAAGTTCTTCCGGCAGCTGTTTCAGTTTGATTCTTCTGCTTTTGATTTAAGTTTTTTTCTTTCAAATATGAAATAAACTTATTTTTTTGGGTTGTGGACTAATGTTTTCAGCAGATTATGGCTGTTTTTATTTTTATTCCCTCCCTCTCTAGTGACTCTTGAGTGGAAGACTCCACATCTTGGGTATTGATATCCCATATGTCACTAGCTCATGGACTCTTTCCAATTACATGAAAGAAAACATAATTTATGTAAGAACTTACCTGATAAATTAATTTCTTTCATATTGGCAAGAGTCCATGAGGCCCACCCTTTTTATGGTGGTTATGATTTTTTGTATAAAGCACAATTATTTCCAAATTTCCTTTGTTGATGCTTTCTACTCCTTTCTTTATCACCCCACTGCTTGGCTATTCGTTAAACTGAATTGTGGGTGTGGTGAGGGGTGTATTTATAGGCATTTTGAGGTTTGGGAAACTTTGCCCCTCCTGGTAGCTCATGGACTCTTGCCAATATGAAAGAAATGAATTTATCAGGTAAGTTCTTACATAAATTATGTTTTTTAACATTTTGAGTACATTTATATTGCAAAAATGTTAATTAAGTCATTCTTTTTTCAAATATTGTACTTTGTGTTCTGACTAAAGTGTCCCTTTAAAGTGCCAGTAAACCTAAAAAATAATGTTATGTAATTCTGCACATAGTGCAGAATTATATAACCTTATATGAGTGCTAGCTGTCCAGGAGCGAGCTGCATTGAGTGTAATGGCGCAGTCGGGCCGGGCTGTTACTAGACAGCTGGCCAGATGTGCTCTGAGGGAAAACCAGACCCGCTCAGTAGAGTACAGAGAGCGGGTCTGGAAAACCCTCTTTTTTTTTATAAAAGTTCACCGGATATATTATGTTCTATAAAGCTATCACTCATATAATGTTATATAATTCTGCACTATGTGCAGAATTATATAACATTATTTTTTAGGTTTACTGGCCCTTTAAGTCTAAAAAATTTGGATTTTCCAGTACTAAAAACTGAAAAGGAAAAAACCCACATGGCAGGCATCATAAGCCTAACCTTGTCACATACATCTCCCTAATTTGCAGTTTGTTATCTTAATTTCTGCCAAAGTCCAGTCTTCTCCACATAAAGTCCGGATTGGCTCCTCTACAGGGAGTGCAGAATTATTAGGCAAGTTGTATTTTTGAGGATTAATTTTATTATTGAACAACAACCATGTTCTCAATGAACCCAAAAAACTCATTAATATCAAAGCTGAATAGTTTTGGAAGTAGTTTTTAGTTTGTTTTTAGTTATAGCTATTTTAGGGGGATATCTGTGTGTGCAGGTGACTATTACTGTGCATAATTATTAGGCAACTTAACAAAAAACAAATATATACCCATTTCAATTATTTATTTTTACCAGTGAAACCAATATAACATCTCAACATTCACAAATATACATTTCTGACATTCAAAAACAAAACAAAAACAAATCAGTAACCAATATAGCCACCTTTCTTTGCAAGGACACTCAAAAGCCTGCCATCCATGGATTCTGTCAGTGTTTTGATCTGTTCACCATCAACATTGCGTGCAGCAGCAACCACAGCCTCCCAGACACTGTTCAGAGAGGTGTACTGTTTTCCCTCCTTGTAAATCTCACATTTGATGATGGACCACAGGTTCTCAATGGGGTTCAGATCAGGTGAACAAGGAGGCCATGTCATTAGATTTTCTTCTTTTATACCCTTTCTTGCCAGCCACGCTGTGGAGTACTTGGACCCGTGTGATGGAGCATTGTCCTGCATGAAAATCATGTTTTTCTTGAAGGATGCAGACTTCTTCCTGTACCACTGCTTGAAGAAGGTGTCTTCCAGAAACTGGCAGTAGGACTGGGAGTTAAGCTTGACTCCATCCTCAACCCGAAAAGCCCCCACAAGCTCATCTTTGATGATACCAGCCCAAACCAGTACTCCACCTCCACCTTGCTGGCGTCTGAGTCGGACTGGAGCTCTCTTCCCTTTACCAATCCAGCCACGGGCCCATCCATCTGGCCCATCAAGACTCACTCTCATTTCATCAGTCCATAAAACCTTAGAAAAATCAGTCTTGAGATATTTCTTGGCCCAGTCTTGACGTTTCAGCTTGTTTGTCTTGTTCAGTGGTGGTCGTCTTTCAGCCTTTCTTACCTTGGCCATGTCTCTGAGTATTGCACACCTTGTGCTTTTGGGCACTCCAGTGATGTTGCAGCTCTGAAATATGGCCAAACTGGTGGCAAGTGGCATCTTGGCAGCTGCACGCTTGACTTTTCTCAGTTCATGGGCAGTTATTTTGCGCCTTGGTTTTTCCACACGCTTCTTGCGACCCTGTTGACTATTTTGAATGAAATGCTTGATTGTTCGATGATCACGCTTCAGAAGCTTTGCAATTTTAAGAGTGCTGCATCCCTCTGCAAGATATCTCACTATTTTTGACTTTTCTGAGCCTGTCAAGTCCTTCTTTTGACCCATTTTGCCAAAGGAAAGGAAGTTGCCTAATAATTATGCACACCTGATATAGGGTGTTGATGTCATTTGACCACACCCCTTCTCATTACAGAGATGCACATCACCTAATATGCTTAATTGGTAGTAGGCTTTCGAGCCTATACAGCTTGGAGTAAGACAACATGCATAAAGAGGATGATGTGGTCAAAATACTCATTTGCCTAATAATTCTGCACTCCCTGTATATAAAGAAAGTGATAGGTGGAGTTACTCTGATACTTTAATTTACTACTGATTTGCTAATTTTCTGGAACACAGAAAATAATAAAAAACTGTGTTTACTTTGCATTGTTACCTGTAATTTTTTTTTGCTAATTATACTTTGGCAGATAACAAATAAGCTCAGAGTGCTAAAAATGTGTTTATTCTAAATTTCCTGACGTTCAGGTACTTGTGCATGTTATTCTTGTTTCTTTCATGTAATTAGCAAGAGTCCATGAGCTAGTGACGTATGGGGATATACATTCCTACCAGGAGGGGCAAAGTTTCCCAAACCTCAAAATGCCTATAAATACACCCCTCACCACACCCACAAATTAGTTTTACAATCTTTGCCTCCTATGGAGGTGGTTAAGTAAGTTTGTGCTAGATTCTACGTTAATATGCGCTCCGCAGCAGGTTGGAGCCCGGTTTTCCTCTCAGCGTGCAGTGAATGTCAGAGGGATGTGAGGAGAGTATTGCCTATTTGAATTCAATGATCTCCTTCTACGGGGTCTATTTCATAGGTTCTCTGTTATCGGTCGTAGAGATTCATCTCTTACCTCCCTTTTCAGATCGACGATATACTCTTATATATACCATTACCTCTACTGATTCTCGTTTCAGTACTGGTTTGGCTTTCTACTACATGTAGATGAGTGTCCTGGGGTAAGTAAGTCTTATTTTCTGTGACACTCTAAGCTATGGTTGGGCACTTTTATATAAAGTTCTAAATATATGTATTCAAACATTTATTTGCCTTGACTCAGGATGTTCAACGTTCCTTATTTCAGACAGTCAGTTTCATATTTGGGATAATGCATATGAATAAATCAATTTTTTCTTACCTTAAAATTTGACTTTTTCCCTGTGGGCTGTTAGGCTCGCGGGGGCTGAAAATTTTTTCTGTTTTCGGCGTCATACGTGTCGCTGGAAGTTGCATCATTTTTGACGTTTTTTGCGCCAAAAGTGTCGGCGTTCCGGATGTGGCGTCATTTTTGGCGCCAAATAATGTGGGCATCTTTTTTGGCGCTAAAAAATATGGGCGTCACTATTGTCTCCACATTATTTAAGTCTCATTATTTATTGCTTCTGGTTGCTAGAAGCTTGTTCACTGGCATTTTTTCCCATTCCTGAAACTGTCATTTAAGGAATTTGATCAATTTTGCTTTATATGTTGTTTTTTCTATTACATATTGCAAGATGTCCCAGATTGACACTGAGTCAGAAGATACTTCTGGAAAATCGCTGCCTGGTGCTGGATCTACCAAAGTTAAGTGTATCTGCTGTAAACTTGTGGTATCTGTTCCTCCAGCTGTTGTTTGTACTGAATGTCATGACAAACTTGTTAATGCAGATAATATTTCCTTTAGTAATGTTACATTACCTGTTGCTGTTCCGTCAACATCTAATACTCAGAGTGTTCCTGATAACATAAGAGATTTTGTTTCTAAATCCATTAAGAAGGCTATGTCTGTTATTCCTCCTTCTAGTAAACGTAAAAAGTCTTTTAAAACTTTTCATTTTTCAGATGAATTTTTAAATGAACATCATCATTCTGATTCTGATAATGGTTCTTCTGGTTCAGAGGATTCTGTCTCAGAGGTTGATGCTGATAAATCTTCATATTTATTTAAAATGGAATTTATTCGTTCTTTACTTAAAGAAGTCTTAATTGCATTAGAAATAGAGGATTCTGGTCCTCTTGATACTAAATCTAAACGTTTAAATAAGGTTTTTAAATCTCCTGTAGTTATTCCAGAAGTTTTTCCTTTCCCTGATGCTATTTCTGAAGTAATTTCCAGGGAATGGAATAATTTGGGTAATTCATTTACTCCTTCTAAACGTTTTAAGCAATTATATCCTGTGCCATCTGACAGATTAGAGTTTTGGGACAAAATCCCTAAGGTTGATGGGGCTGTCTCTACTCTTGCTAAGCGTACTACTATTCCTACGGCAGATAGTACTTCCTTTAAGGATCCTTTAGATAGGAAAATTGAATCCTTTCTAAGAAAAGCTTACTTGTGTTCAGGTAATCTTCTTAGACCTGCTATATCTTTAGCGGATGTTGCTGCAGCTTCAACTTTTTGGTTAGAAGCTTTAGCGCAACAAGTAACAGATCATAATTCTCATAGCATTATTAATCTTCTTCAACATGCTAATAATTTTATTTGTGATGCCATCTTTGATATCATTAGAGTTGATGTCAGGTATATGTCTCTAGCTATTTTAGCTAGAAGAGCTTTATGGCTTAAAACTTGGAATGCTGATATGTCTTCTAAGTCTACTTTGCTTTCCCTTTCTTTCCAGGGTAATAAATTATTTGGTTCTCAGTTGGATTCTATTATCTCAACTGTTACTGGAGGGAAAGGAACTTTTTTACCACAGGATAAAAAATCTAAAGGTAAATTTAGGTCTAATAATCGTTTTCGTTCCTTTCGTCACAATAAGGAACAATAGCCTGATCCTTCATCCACAGGAGCGGTATCAGTTTGGAAACCATCTCCAGTCTGGAATAAATCCAAGCCTTTTAGAAAATCAAAGCCAGCTCCTAAGTCCACATGAAGGTGCGGCCCTTATTCCAGCTCAGCTGGTAGGGGGCAGATTACGTTTTTTCAAAGAAATTTGGATCAATTCCATTCACAATCTTTGGATTCAGAACATTGTTTCAGAAGGGTACAGAATTGGCTTCAAGATAAGGCCTCCTGCAAAGAGATTTTTTCTTTCCCGTGTCCCAGTAAACCCAGCGAAGGCTCGAGCATTTCTGAAATGTGTTTCAGATCTAGAGTTGGCTGGAGTAATTATGCCAGTTCCAGTTCTGGAACAGGGGCTGGGGTTTTATTCAAATCTCTTCATTGTACCAAAGAAGGAGAATTCCTTCAGACCAGTTCTGGATCTAAAAATATTGAATCGTTATGTAAGGATACCAACATTCAAAATGGTAACTGTAAGGACTATCCTGCCTTTTGTTCAACAAGGGCATTATATGTCCACAATAGATTTACAGGATGCATATCTGCATATTCCGATTCATCCAGATCACTATCAGTTTCTGAGATTCTCTTTCCTAGACAAGCATTACCAGTTTGTGGCTCTACCGTTTGGCCTAGCAACAGCTCCAAGAATTTTTACAAAGGTTCTCGGTGCCCTTCTGTCTGTAATCAGAGAACAGGGTATTGTGGTATTTCCTTATTTGGACGATATCTTGGTACTTGCTCAGTCTTCACATTTAGCAGAATCTCATACGAATCGACTTGTGTTGTTTCTTCAAGATCATGGTTGGAGGATCAATTTACCAAAAAGTTCATTGATTCCTCAGACAAAGGTAACCTTTTTAGGTTTCCAGATAGATTCAGTGTCCATGACTCTGACAGACAAGAGACGTCTGAAATTGATCTCAGCTTGTCGAAACCTTCAGTCACAATCATTCCCTTCGGTAGCCTTATGCATGGAAATTCTAGGTCTTCTGACTGCTGCATCGGACACGATCCCCTTTGCTCGTTTTCACATGCGACCTCTTCAGCTCTGTATGCTGAACCAGTGGTGCAGGGATTACACAAAGATATCTCAATTAATATCTTTAAAACCGATTGTACGACACTCTCTGACGTGGTGGACAGATCACCATCGTTTAGTTCAGGGGGCTTCTTTTGTTCTTCCGACCTGGACTGTAATTTCAACAGATGCAAGTCTGACAGGTTGGGGAGCTGTTTGGGGGTCTCTGACAGCACAAGGGGTTTAGGAATCTCAGGAGGTGAGATTATCGATCAATATTTTGGAACTCCGTGCAATTTTCAGAGCTCTTCAGTCATGGCCTCTTCTAAAGAGAGAATCGTTCATTTGTTTTCAGACAGACAATGTCACAACTGTGGCATACATCAATCATCAAGGAGGGACTCACAGTCCTCTGGCTATGAAAGAAGTATCTCGAATACTAGTATGGGTGGAATCCAGCTCCTGTCTAATTTCTGCGGTTCATATCCCAGGTATAGACAATTGGGAAGCGGATTATCTCAGTCGCCAAACGTTACATCCGGGCGAATGGTCTCTTCACCCAGAGGTATTTCTTCAGATTGTTCAAATGTGGGGACTTCCAGAAATAGATCTGATGGCTTCTCATCTAAACAAGAAACTTCCCAGGTATCTGTCCAGATCCAGGGATCCTCAGGTGGAAGCAGTGGATGCATTGTCACTTCCTTGGAAGTATCATCCTGCCTATATCTTTCCGCCTCTAGTTCTTCTTCCAAGAGTAATCTCCAAGATTCTGAAGGAATGCTCGTTTGTTCTGCTGGTGGCTCCAGCATGGCCTCACAGGTTTTGG
Organism: Bombina bombina; assembly: GCF_027579735.1. NCBI lineage: Eukaryota > Metazoa > Chordata > Amphibia > Anura > Bombinatoridae > Bombina > Bombina bombina. The sequence continues at coordinate 173,840,565 of NC_069501.1, forward strand.
TATGCGGATCTTGTCCGGATGGCCTCTTGCCAACCATGGACTCTTCCGTTAAGACCAGACCTTCTGTCACAAGGTCCTTTTTTCCATCAGGATCTCAAATCCTTAAATTTAAAGGTATGGAGATTGAACGCTTGATTCTTAGTCAAAGAGGTTTCTCTGACTCTGTGATTAGTACTATGTTACAGGCTCGTAAATCTGTATCTAGAAAGATATATTATCGAGTTTGGAACACTTACATTTCTTGGTGTCTTTCTCATCATTTTTCCTGGCATTCTTTTAGAATTCTGAGAATTCTACAGATTCTTCAGGATGGTTTGGATAAAGGTTTGTCTGCAAGTTCCTTGAAAGGACAAATCTCTGCTCTTTCTGTTCTTTTTCACAGAAAGATTGCTAATCTTCCTGATATTCATTGTTTTGTGCAAGCTTTGGTTCGTATAAAGCCTGTCATTAAGTCAATTTCTCCTCCTTGGAGTTTGAATTTGGTTCTGGGGGCTCTTCAAGCTCCTCCGTTTGAACCTATGCATTCATTGGACATTAAATTACTTTCTTGGAAAGTTTTGTTTCTTTTGGCCATCTCTTCTGCTAGAAGAGTTTCTGAATTATCTGCTCTTTCTTGTGAGTCTCCTTTTCTGATTTTTCATCAGGATAAGGTGGTGTTGCGAACTTCTTTTCAATTTTTACCTAAGGTTGTGAATTCTAACAACATTAGTAGAGAAATTGTGGTTCCTTCATTGTGTCCTAATCCTAAGTATTCTAAGGAGAGATCATTGCATTCTTTGGATGTAGTTAGAGCTTTGAAATATTATGTTGAAGCTACTAAGAATTTCCGAAAGACTTCTAGTCTATTTGTTATCTTTTCCGGTTCTAGGAAAGGTCAGAAGGCCTCTGCCATTTTTATGGCATCTTGGTTGAAATCTTTAATTCATCATGCTTATGTCGAGTCGGGTAAAACTCCACCTCAAAGGATTACAGCTCATTCTACTAGGTCAGTATCTACTTCCTGGGCGTTTAGGAATGAAGCTTCGGTTGATCAGATTTGCAAAGCAGCAACTTGGTCTTCTTTGCATACTTTTACTAAATTCTACCATTTTGATGTGTTTTCTTCTTCTGAAGCTGTTTTTGGTAGAAAATTATGTTTTTGTTAGGAATAAATGTTCTCACAAAATGCACACCTAGAATAACAAAAGAACAAAAATGGCCTATAATACATTTCTTGAGGAAACCTTTACTTGAATTTGATTTCTGGGCCTGTAAACTCATATAGCTTGTTAGCATCACTGCTTTTGCTTCTAAGTCACAGTGTTATTTTTAAGCACGCTTCTCCTTTGCCTCCCTGAACTGACCTTGGGCTGACGGTTTAAGTTCTGAAACACAATTTCCAAACATAATTTTCAATATTTTTAGCAATTTACCCACAGCCATTATTTAAAACACGTTTCTGCAGAACAGAAACAAAAAAAAAAAAATTACACACACACAATCTGAAATACAATTAAGCATTTGTATTTGTATTCTATGCATACTATATATCAGCCATTTAGCTACATACAAATCACTTGAAAACTCTGGTAAGTAATTTACTATCACCGAGATTACACAGGGGTGTGTTGCTAACGCTTTGTTTCAGCTCACCGCTCACCTAACGTAACGCTGGTATTACAGGTTTTTTAACCCCGGCGTTAGGCCCAAAAAGGTGAGCGTAGAGCAGAATTTATCTCCACATCTCACCTCAATACCAGCACTGCTTACAGTAGTGGTAAGCTGGCTAAACGTACTCCTGCACGATTTCCCCATAGGAATCAATGCGGCTGATTTGGCTAAAAAAAAAAATAACACCTGCAAAAAAGCAGCGTTCAGCTTCTAACGCAGCCCCATTGATTCCTATGGGGAAATAAAAGTTATGTCTACACCTAACACCCTAACATGAACCCCAAGTCTAAATACCCCTAATCTTACACTTATTAACCCCTAATCTGCCGCCCCCTACATCGCCGCCACCTGCATTATATTATTAACCCCTAATCTGCCGCTCCGTCCCGCCACCACCTACATTATACTTATGAACCCCTAATCTGCTGCCCCCAACATCGCCAACACCTACATTATATTTATTAACCCCTAATCTGCCACCCCCAATGTCGCCGCAAACTAACTAAATTTATTAACCCCTAATCTGCCGCCCCCAACGTCGCCGCCACTATAATAACGTTATTAACCCCTAAATCTAAGTCTAACCCTAAGTCTAACTCCCCCCAACTTAAATATATTTTAAATAAAACAAATAAAATAACTACAATTAAATAAATTATTCCTATTTAAAACTAAATACTTACCTATAAAATAAACCCTAAGATAGCTACAATATAACTAATAGTTACATTGTATCTATTTTAGGATTTATATTTATTTTACAGGCAACTTTGTTTTTATTTTAACTAGTTAGAATAGTTATTAAATAGTTATTAACTATTTAATAACTACCTAGTTAAAATAAAGACAAATTTACCTGTAAAATAAACCCTAACCTAAGTTACAATTACACCTAACACTACACTATCATTAAATTAATTACCTAACTTAAAATAAATTAACTACAATTAACTACAATTAAATAAAATAAACTAAAGTACGGAAAAAAACACACACTAAATTACAGAAAAAAATAAAATAATTACAAGAATTTTAAACTAATTACACCTAATCTAATCCCCCTAATAAAATAAAAAAGCCCCCCAAAATAATAAAAATCCCTACCCTACACTAAATTACAAATAGCCCTTAAAAGGGCCTTTTGCGGGGCATTGCCCCAAAGTAATCAGCTCTATTACCTGTAAAAGAAAATACAATACCCCCCAACATTAAAACCCACCAACCACACACCCAACCCTACTCTGAAACCCACCCAATCCCCCCTTAATAAAACCTAACACTTCCCCCTTGAAGATCACCCTACCGTGAGATGTCTTCACCCAGCCGGGCACAAGTGTTCCTCCAGAGGGGCAGAAGTCTTCATCCAATCCGGGCAGAAGAGGTCCTCCAGACAGCCAGCAGTCTTCATCCAGGCGGCATTTTCTATCTTCATCCATCCGGAGCGGGTCCATCTTGAAACCTGCCGACGCGGAGAATCCATCCAGACCGACGACTACACGACGAATGACGGTTCCTTTAAATGACGTCATCCAAGATGGCGTCCCTTGAATTCCAATTGGCTGATAGGATTCTATCAGCCAATCGGAATTAAGGTAGGAAAAATCCTATTGGCTGATCCAATCAGCCAATAGGATTGAAGTTCAATCCTATTGGCTGATCCAATCAGCCAATAGGATTGAGCTCGCATTCTATTGGCTCTTCCAATCAGCCAATAGAATGCGAGCTCAATCCTATTGGCTGATTGGATCAGCCAATAGGATTTTTCCTACCTTAATGCCGATTGGCTGATAGAATCCTATCAGCCAATCAGAATGTAAGGGACGCCATCTTGGATGACGTCATTTAAATGAACCGTCATTCGTCGTGTAGTCGTCGGTCTGGATGGATGCTCCACGTTAGCTGGCTTCAAGATGGACCAGCTCTGCTCCGGATGGATGAAGATAGAAGATGCCGCCTGGATGAAGACTTCTGGCCGTCTGGAGGACCTCTTCTGCCCGGATCGGATGAAGACTTCTGCCCCTCTGGAGGACCACTTGTGCCCGGCTGGGTGAAGTTGTCTCACGGTAGGGTGATCTTCAAGGGGGTAGTGTTAGGTTTTATTAAGGGGGGATTGGATGGGTTTTAGAGTATAGTTTGGTGTGTGGGTGGTGGGTTTTAATGTTGGGGGGTATTGTATTTTTTTTACAGGTAATAGAGCTGATTACTTTGGGGCAATGCCCCGCAAAAGGCCCTTTTAAGGGCTATTTGTAATTTAGTGTAGGGTAGGGATTTTTATTATTTTGGGGGGCTTTTTTATTTTATTAGGGGGATTAGATTAGGTGTAATTAGTTTAAAATTCTTGTAATTATTTTATTTTTTTCTGTAATTTAGTGTGTTTTTTTTCCCGTACTTTAGTTTATTTTATTTTATTGTAGTTAATTGTAGTTAATTTATTTTGATTTAGGTAATTATTTTAATGATAGTGTAGTGTTAGGTGTAATTGTAATTTAGGTTAGGATTTATTTTAAGGTGCTTTTTAAGGCTAACGCAAGACTCGTAATCTCGCCGTATGTTCCTTGTCTGCTCTAAGTAAGTACTTTGTAGGATGTAGCTAGGTTAGACAATCTGCAGCATTTTGAAGCATACTTAGGTTACAGACTTTGAGCTCTAGTTTGTCCCTGGAGCTTGTAGCAAGCACAGTTTTAGGGTTTATTTCCATAGCAATAATAAGCAAAACAATACATGAATGTACATATATTAGTAATTGAATTAAATTTAATTTGTGGGGGGGGGGGGTCATATGTCACTTTAAGCTGTTTTATTGTGTAGCTTTAGAAACATATACTATTTTGCAATCTGATTTTTTTTTTTTTTTTTTACCAAATGGGTAGTTATAGCCTAGCTGTTAAGTAATTTAGTTAAGTAAAATAGGAGATATAAGGCTTCAAAGTCAAATTCTAGAAATTAAGCTTGTAAGAGTGTACTAATCTGAAAAGCAGTGGCGGTTCTAGACAAATTTTACTGGGGGGGCCAAGGTGGGGCCAGTGTTTAATCAGAGGGGCACAAAAAAAAAACGAAACAAATTATATTGTTCTGCCTGGGTCCGAGAACAAAATTACCCCCCTCTTCCCAAACACACTTCTAACTGTTTAACTCCAACCATAACACTACATCAAATTATTATAAATGCAAAATAGAACATGGATATATAAACATGCCTAATAACACAGACCTCCAAACACATACTAACATAGAAACCTATCTGTGATATTCCCAAGGCATGCAGTGAGCTGACAACCCCAGGGTTTACTGTAAACAGGCACTGAGAAATCACATTGTAAGTGGCACACTCAAGGATTTGACACTCAGACAGGCTGGGTTGATTAAACAAGTAACCAACTGTCTAGCTACTATGCCAACATGGCATTAGAAAGAAACAAGCACTTGGTGAAATGTTTTTTTATTAACTATTTTTGAGGTGATTGGAAAACAAATGTTAATTTGTTTAAAAAATGTAAGACTTGGCTAATTTGTGATTTTATAGCAACACATCAAAAATGTCAAGGTGTTTACTGTCCATTTAGTTGTATGGAGACTAGAATAAAGGACACAAAAACTACTAAGAGTAGACAGCAGGGGCAGAACTACCATTGGTGCAGCAGGTGTAGTGGTACGAGGGCCCAAGTGCTGATAGCCCCTAAGCAGCCAGTCTATACATAGATGTGTGCTGAACCATTACAATCATAAGGCAGGGGAGTCTTTTATTAGTGCAGGTTGCAGGTCTATCTATCAATCCTCCAAATAATTCTAAAGAGCAGCATGTATATTATTAATATTGCTTACTACTGTTAACTTTGGGGGGCCCCAACATTTTTTTGCAGCAGGGACCTCTGTTGAATAGGTCCTCTATTGGTAGGCAGATCAATGGATACAATAGAAAACTTAAAGGGACAGTAAACCTAAAAAATAATGTTATATAATTCTGCACATGGTGCAGAATTATATGACATTATATTAGTGTTATTGTTATAAAACCTTATATTCCCTTTGAATTTTTTTAAAATATGACAGTTTTTCAGACCCGCTCTCTGTTCTCTTCTGAGCGGGTCTGTTTTTATCACACAGCGCATCGGGCCAGCTGTATAGTCACAGCCCGGCCCGACCGCGCCATAGCATTAAGTGAAGCTCGCTCCTGCTGTCAGACAGAGCAGGAGCGAGCTGCACTTAGTTTAAAGTCATTTGGCATACACATACACACACAGGCATACACCAACTATACATACACACACACAAACTATACACATACACACACAGGCATACACCAACATACATACACACACAATCATACACAGATACTATACAGACACATAAACTCAGACACACACTTTACTAAATATTACATTACAATTTAGTAATCATATATATCAACAGTTTGACATATAATCTTGCATTAAAGTTTGTCACAGCTTCCTAATCCTTTCCCCCCTTCTGTCTTCTCCCCAAAAACTAATTGCACAGACTCTCAATTACAGTGACAGGAGTAACAGAGTTTAATTCTTACACTCTGTTGTTGGAACTGACAAGAAGGTTCAGGACCTGACAAATTATTTTACTTTCCACCGAGTAGAAGAGAACTCAACAGAAACATGCCGCATGGGTTGACCTCTCTGTAAATGAATCACTGTCGCACCAGCAAGTCATCAAGCCACTCCCTCACAGTGACGTTTCCTTCACAGTTTTAGTGAATGATGACTCTGATCTCAGACACACACCCCCTTAATAACCTTATCTTAGCTGCTCTGCTTTAGCTACAGCTCACTGGAGAAAACAGCTCTTTATGGGGGATGGGGCAGTATGCTGTTGCTGCAGCCTGCAGGACATAACATAAAGAATAGTCTCTTCCCTGTACAGCACTGAGTTAAAGCAGTTGCATTCAGTATGTAAGCTGCGCTGCTCACTATTTAAAAGAGGACACTGAACCGGGGTATGAGGGGAACAGCTAGTATGTGTTAGTGGCATGCTGCTATCATGGCAGCTACTTACTATAGTAGCTGCCATGTGTGCGAGTGGTCTGGCCAGGTAAGTGTCGCCCCGTGTCAAGTGCCGCATGGGTCCATTGGACGCACTTTGTCCCATGGTTAAGCCAGCTCTGCTGACACAGGAAACGTTATGTGGGACTCAGTCAGTGGGAGAAAACACAGTGACTCAGTGGGAGAAAACACAGTGACACTTCCAAAGTTCACATTAGTGTAAGTTAACTTTCTGGTGTCGTGTTGGTTAAGTTTTACTCCCACTGGGAGTAAAACTTAACCGATACCAGAAACTTACACACTAATGGGAACTTTGGAAGTCACTGTGTTTTGCAAATAATAAAGTGTAGATGTCTGCCCTCTCCTGCCTCTGTGTTCTAGCTGTTAAGTGTTAATAACTTAACGATCTATGTTTTTGTTTTCCTGCTTGGCTTGCTATACTTTCTTTGACACAGACAGTTAGTCCTACCTGAGTTAGGCTCCCCACCGCAGTCAGACCGCATCGATCATTGAGTCTCCAAGCCCGGCTGTCACTCTTACTTTAACTTCTCACGGTCTCACCTAACCGCCTGGCGCTGGGAGATCACGTGCGTGACTCTCTCAAGCCATGTGCCCTAACCCCTAAAACAGACAGGAAAGCCGATCACGTGACTGCTCGGCGGTAAGCCGCCTGTCAAAATATATATATATTTTTAAAGCTACATATTTGGGCAGCAGTGGGAGGCCATGTATATTATTAATGTATATTAATATTTTCAGTCAGCTCAGGGGGGGGCCAGGGACATTTTTACAGGGGCACCGGCCCCTGCAGGAGCCTGTGTAGAACTGCCCCTGCTGAAAAGAGCAGCACCATGTATCATATGACATTTATATATCATAATATCAATACTAATGCAAATTATTATAATGTAATTTGAGATAAACGTTTACTTTTTAAAGTAGTATTTATTTTTTAGAGAATGGAAAAGATTCTGAATATTGTTGTCACCCTAAAACTTTTACATTAAGGAACACATTGTTTGAACATTGTTTGTATCTCTATTTTCTATTTGTTGATGCAGACATTTGACAGCTTTATATAGAATACAGAAAGGTAAAAATGTAGGTAGAAATTTTAACATAAATAAAAATAGGATCATTTGTATGTAGCTAAAGAACCATAGTGTATATATAATAACCAAAAGCCAGTGAAAATCAATAGAATTCTTGAAGTTGAAGAAGCAAAATTTCAAGAAAAAGTTCTAATAAACACTCAACTTCAACTGGCAATATATACATTCAACAGGAACGTAATTTAGGCTTAGGCCTAACATTTATTTAGGATTCTTGGGCATGAGATATCTTAAGCAACAACTACAAGATAAACATTATTTTTTTTCAGAATTCCTAATGAGAAACTCAAAGAAACCTTTTTTTTAATTGCCTCTAAATCAGGTTATTTTTCCATTCCCCCAAAATTATGATTTGTGCTGTAAAATGTTAATTATTCCAAACAAAGGATGATACACATTTGTTTCTGATTCTAAAAGCTTAAATGACTGATATGTTCTAATTAATTTAGCTCCAATTTTAGGACGGCAAGAAGGTTATTTTCAAGACATATACAGTAAGTCATTAACATTGTAGAAGCGGATTACTTGGATACAGACTTTAATAACCAACGTAAAATAAAGGAGAATAGTTACTCAAAATACATTTTTCATAACCAAAATAAAGAAACTGTATATCACAGAAATTGATCTCATAGACTATGGATCTTCAAGGATATGAGATGTTATGCCTGTGATACTAATCCGTAGGTGACTTTTATAAATACCTTGTGTGTTCCCTAATAATTTAGACTTGGAATAGATCATTTTTACGCCACTGTCTACTATTCAAAAAAACAAATATTTACAACTGAGGATAAATATATTTGTACATTTCAAATCTTGATGCTTGAAAAAAAAGTATTAAATAGGTCAACACTCAAAAATATTTCTACCCACTGCTCAAATATACATAAATTCACAAAATAACTTGCCTTGTAAAGTGCTTACTCCATTTACAACGTTGGAAAGAGGCATGCTACATGTCTGTAAAATCCTTGTTTGTGAAATGCTTGCAGTCAGCATTTCTGGGGTTGTTGGTTTAATCCCTAGGAAAAAATAATATGCATAAAACATATATTAACATTCCACAACTTTTAAAACCACAAATATAAAGTCGTGTGCATAAATAGTAACAGGTATCTCTTTTCTCAATATTCCATACTCTTATAAAAAAATATAAAATGAAATCACTACAATCTGAATACATTATTCATACTGTAGATCTCATAGAAATGTTTCATTTAACAAATTATTTTATTACAACTAATATTGTGCTAGATTACAAATGGAGCACAAACATTTTAGCACTGTTGAAAGCTAACACAGCTCCATGTAAATCAATAACGCCCCTATTTTTGCACTGGTATTATAAATTGAAAGTAAAAAGTAATCGCTTTAGAGAAAGACTTAGGCACGCTAACATCTGAAGGTTGTTGCTGTGCAACTTCCTTTCCCAATAGACTTCTATGGGGCATGCAAAAAAGCCATTTCTTTCTTTTGCTCAAGCACTAAACTGAAGGTGAGCTAGGCCAACCGAGCTAAAGCTGAAGATGTGTTAAAAATACTTCAAATACCAATATTTTTGATTTAGAAGATATGGTTCTTTTACTTTTTAATTATATATTTAAAAAATATATACATATATATAATCTGTACATATATTCTATATGAATATAAATGTGTGTATGTATATATAAATATATATATATATATATATATATATATATACTGTGTAGAACGCGACGTCCCTGCACGATTGTGTATAAATGTCCGGTGCTGGTAAGTGCAATGGTGTATATTCTGCCTGTCTGAGGACGAGTTTTTACAACTCGAAAACGTTCACATTAAAGTGGGTATAACAATAAGTCCTTTGGAGTGAGCTCTTTACTTTGGATTATATCTATGTGTATATATATATATATATATAAAATGTTTATTTTTTTTTTGTAAAATATATATCTATTTGATATAGATAGATGTATAGAACAATTGAAGAAAATTATAACGTAAAATATTTACATTAAAGTGATGGTAAACTTTGCATGTTTTGAAATCAAGTTCAGAATCTAAGCAATATTTTACAGGGACTTTAATTGAACACTCATGCCATTCTAATACCCAGCGCTCCGACCAACCACTTCAAAACTCATTGTTTTTGTGAGCTAACAGTTTCAACTGTTCTTCAATCGGCATTCTAGCTACAAAAATAGTGCCATACAACTAGAGTCGGCATTCTAGCTACAAAAAAAGTGTCGTACGACTAGAGTGGTGATTGGTGACAGTTCAAACTGTTACTTCACAAAAAGAAATTAATAGTTTAGAAGTGGGCAGCCAGAGCGCGGGGTAATAGAATGGCACGGCTACATTAAAAAGTAAGTTACAGCACCTCTTCATATTCTGGACCTGATTGTAAAACATGTAAGGCTCACCATCACTTTAAATACATAGTAAAATACATTATTAAATATTGAAAATTATTCAAAATGATTTTACAAGTTTTAAGGTATTTGAGTGTAAAGGGCTCCAAATTAGCATATATATGTACATATATGTATATACATGTGCATAAATGTATGTATATACTTAAATACATATATAAACACATACATACACATGTACAGTGTATACATATATGTACACACATACACACACACACACACACATATATATATATATATATATATATATATATATATATATATATATATATAAACCCATTTAAATAATCAAAAATAATTATTATATAATGTGACTTACCTGTCATTACGCCATAGGCTGATTGCTGGTTTCCATAGTGACAAGATGGGTTTGGGTAATGGAGCCCTTCAGGTTCATATTTCCCATTAGGCAGAGAGAATAATTTAGGCATTTGGACCAAAGACAAAACAGACGGGACTGGTAAGAAAATGTACGTGGATTCAAGATACATTCTTAATAATATGTCATTTTTCTTCACACTTCTATAAATGCTCCTCTACAACATATCAACATATGTGAAATATTTGGTGGGGTTAGACTGTCTAGCTGGTAGGGAATCGGGCACACCTGAAGTAAACTTTATCCCAAAGTTTAAAGAGTTACAGATAGTTGTGGTAGGTGGCGCAAACCAAGTTGCTATTCCCAGTGGGTCTTACTGTAAATAAGTGTAAAATTAGTGGACTCTGTGTATTATAAATGTTTTAATAAGTCCTAGTTTTATATTCTCTTTTGGAAAAATGGATGTCGAAACTTGTTTAGGTAATAAATATGATCCTTTATTTAAATATGGTAAGTTTACCCAATATAGGTGATGCTAAAAGTACACATTAAACAGAGATTTATACAAATTCCTTTAAATTTTAAAATGACACCGGTGTCTATATGTATAAAATTGTACAAAATATGTAAAAAATATTAAAAATATGCAATTTACACAGTCTTTTGTTTCTCACAAGTTATGTTTTCTAACAAAATATTTGATACCTTGGTAAATACAATTTTATAACTGATAAAACAATAGTTGATGTATAGTTCATATAGGATACTTTGTTTCTAGTTCAGATTTGCAATTGAGATCTTATCTTAGGCATCAATATATTTCATATATAGAGGTATGGTTTGTGCGATTTTTATCACACTGTGATATATGTATACAAATTAGTACCTTGAAGTGTATCTGTTTGATACCACTTATATGAGAAAATTGCGGTTAAGTAAACGCCGCTATGCCAATGATTTTTCTTTCCTTGCTTGGGTTTCAAGAACAAGCAGGCGGTAATCTTATATGAGCCGCTGGCGGTTAAATAAATGCCACTTTGGTTTCCTCTTTTTAGGTGAGCTTATCTGTTTGCTGGGAAGATATTCGGGTTTTGCTTGTATATAGGTGCTTGTGTGATTCCCGTGGCCGCTCTGTTGCCTTTTCCTTTGTCGGTCAGTGACCGATCGAGCTCCTTAGGGTTTCCTGGTATGACCTTTGGTGCGGTTGTGTGCTAACCGTTTGCTGGTGATTCTTAAGCTGCTCCGGTTTTTCTAATCTGTGTCTTGTAAGTCGGTCAGTGACCGATCACGATGTTGTGGTTGTGGGATAACCGTCTGATTACCAGCTATACCCATTTGAAAAATTTAAGTTCCTACCCAGCGGCGTATATTTAACCGCACTGATCATCAATAACTACATCGATAACTAGAAGTAACTTTCTACTTATCCTCAAAACTACACTACAGCATTCCGATCGGTCACTGACCGACATCCAAAAACCTGGGAACAGCAGACCGGAGAGGCACACAAAAATTCAACATCAGACGGTTATCCCACAACCACAACATCGTGATCGTCACTGACCGACTTACAAGACACCGATTAGAAAAACCGGAGCAGCTTAAGAATCACCAGCAAACGGTTAGCACACAACCGCACCAAAGATCATACCAGGAAACTTTAAGGAGCTCGATCGGTCACTGACCGACAAAGGAAAAGGTAACAGAGCGGCCACGGGAACCACACACGCACCTATATACAAGCGAAACCCGAATATCTTAACAGCAAACAGATAAGCTCACCTAAAAAGAGGAAACCAAAGTGGCATTTATTTAACCGCCAGCGGTTCATATAAGATTACCGCCTGCTTGTTCTTGAAACCCAAGCAAGGAAAGAAAAATCATTGGCATAGCGGCGTTTACTTAACCGCAATTTTCTCATATAAGTGGTATCAAACAGATACACTTCAAGGTACTAATTCGTATACATACAGGGAGTGCAGAATTATTAGGCAAGTTGTATTTTTGAGGATTAATTTTATTATTGAACAACAACCATGTTCTCAATGAACCCAAAAAACTCATTAATATCAAAGCTGAATAGTTTTGGAAGTAGTTTTTAGTTTGTTTTTAGTTATAGCTATTTTAGGGGGATATCTGTGTGTGCAGGTGACTATTACTGTGCATAATTATTAGGCAACTTAACAAAAAACAAATATATACCCATTTCAATTATTTATTTTTACCAGTGAAACCAATATAACATCTCAACATTCACAAATATACATTTCTGACATTCAAAAACAAAACAAAAACAAATCAGTGACCAATATAGCCACCTTTCTTTGCAAGGACACTCAAAAGCCTGCCATCCATGGATTCTGTCAGTGTTTTGATCTGTTCACCATCAACATTGCGTGCAGCAGCAACCACAGCCTCCCAGACACTGTTCAGAGAGGTGTACTGTTTTCCCTACTTGTAAATCTCACATTTGATGATGGACCACAGGTTCTCAATGGGGTTCAGATCAGGTGAACAAAGAGGCCATGATATTAAATTTTCTTCTTTTATACCCTTTCTTGCCAGCCACGCTGTGGAGTACTTGGACGTGTGTGATGGAGCATTGTCCTGCATGAAAATCATGTTTTTCTTGAAGGATGCAAACTTCTTCCTGTACCACTGCTTGAAGGTGGTGTCTTCCAGAAACTGGCAGTAGGACTGGGAGTTGAGCTTGACTCCATCCTCAACTCGAAAAGGCCCCACAAGCTCATCTTTGATGATACCAGCCCAAACCAGTACTCCACCTCCACCTTGCTGGCGTCTGAGTCGGACTGGAGCTCTCTGCCCTTTACCAATCCAGCCACGGGCCCATCCATCTGGCCCATCAAGACTCACTCTCATTTCATCAGTTCATAAAACCTTAGAAAAATCAGTCTTGAGATATTTCTTGGACCAGTCTTGACGTTTCAGCTTGTGTGTCTTGTTCAGTGGTGGTCGTCTTTCAGCCTTTCTTACCTTGGCCATGTCTCTGAGTATTGCACACCTTGTGCTTTTGGGCACTCTAGTGATGTTGCAGCTCTGAAATATGGCCAAACTGGTGGCAAGTGGCATCTTGGCAGCTGCACGCTTGACTTTTCTCAGTTCATGGGCAGTTATTTTGCGCCTTGGTTTTTCCACACGCTTCTTGTGACCCTGTTGACTATTTTGAATGAAACGCTTGATTGCTCGATGATCACGCTTCAGAAGCTTTGCAATTTTAAGAGTGCTGCATCCCTCTGCAAGATATCTCACTATTTTTGACTTTTCTGAGCCTGTCAAGTCCTTCTTTTGACCCATTTTGCCAAAGGAAAGGAAGTTGCCTAATAATTATGCACACCTGATATAGGGTGTTGATGTCATTAGACCACACCCCTTCTCATTACAGAGATGCACATCACCTAATATGCTTAATTGGTAGTAGGCTTTCGAGCCTATACAGCTTGGAGTAAGACAACATGCATAAAGAGGATGATGTGGTCAAAATACTCATTTTCTAATAATTCTGCACTCCCTGTATATCACAGTGTGATAAAAATCGCACAAACCATACCTCTATATATGAAATATATTGATGCCTAAGATAAGATCTCAATTGCAAATCTGAACTAGAAACAAAGTATCCTATATGAACTATACATCAACTATTGTTTTATCAGTTATAAAATTGTATTTACCAAGGTATCAAATATTTTGTTAGAAAACATAACTTGTGAGAAACAAAAGACTGTGTAAATTGCATATTTTTAATATTTTTTACATATTTTGTACAATTTTATACATATAGACACCGGTGTCATTTTAAAATTTAAAGGAATTTGTATAAATCTCTGTTTAATGTGTACTTTTAGCATCACCTATATTGGGTAAACTTACCATATTTAAATAAAGGATCATATTTATTACCTAAACAAGTTTCGACATCCATTTTTCCAAAAGAGAATATAAAACTAGGACTTATTAAAACATTTATAATACACAGAGTCCACTAATTTCACACTTATTTACAGTAAGACCCACTGGGAATAGCAACTTGGTTTGCGCCACCTACCACAACTATCTGTAACATATGTGAAATATACATGCAATATATATTTATTTATTTGTTCTTTGTTCCATAAACTGCAATTTTCTTAGGGATATTCTTGTGCTTAACACATATGTGAAATCATATGAAGGATTGTCCTTTCTTCAGCAATGAATACAACAATGCATTTCCTGTTAGTTTTCAACACATTTAATTTGCTCTTTGTTGTGTATAAGGAACCGTAAATAAAGGGACAGTCAAGCCACAATTAATCTTTCATGATTCAGATAGAACATGCAATTTTAAACAACTTTCTAGTTTAGTTTTATCATCAAATTTGCTTTGTTCTTTTGGTATTCTTTATTGAAATATCAACCTAGGTAGGCTCAAACTGGGTTCTAAGTCATTGAAGGTTGTCTCTTATCTCATTGCATTTTTCACAGTTAGACACTGCTAGTTCATGTGTGCCATACAGATAACATTGTGCTCACTCCTGTGGAGTTATTTATGAGTCAGCACTTATGGGCTAAAATGCAAGTCTGTCAAAAGAACTGAGATAAGGGGGCAGTCTGCAGAGGCTTTGGTTCAAGGTAATCACAGAGGTAAAATGTGTACTAATATAACAGTGTTGGTTATGCAAAACTGGGGGATGGTTAATAAAGGGATCATCTATCGTTTTAAACAATAAAACATTTCAAGTAGACTGTCCCTTTAAAGGGACAGTCAACTCTAAAATTGTTATTGTTTAAAAAGATAGACAAAGCCTTTACTACCCATTTGCCAGCTTTGCACAACCAACATTGTTATATTAATATACTTTATAACATTTAAACCTCTAAATTTCTGCCTGTTTCTAAGTAACTACAGAGAGCCTCTTATCACATGCTTTTTTATTTGCTTTTCATAGCAGGGGACTGCTAGTTCATGTGTGCCATATAGATAACATTGTGCTCACGTCCATTGAGTTATTTAAGAGTCAGCACAACACAGCACTAATTGGCTAAAATGCAAGTCAATAGATAATAAATAAAAAGTCATGTGATCAGGGGGTTGTCAGATAAGGCTTAGATACAAGGTAATCACAGAGGTAAAAAGTACATTAATATAACTGTGTTGGTTATGCAAACTGGGGAATGGGTAATAAAGGGATTATCTACTGTATCTTTTAAAACATTAACATTCTGGTGTAGACTGTCCCTGTATTTTACTTTACAGAATTCCTTTGCATGAAAAATAAGTAATCTGAAATTCAAGAACCTTATAATCAAAAAAGAAAAAAGTATATTCCTTGGTGTTTAGCTTAAAAATGACACCAGAGCTGAGTAAAAAAGAAAACTTTATTGTGAATCCATAAGATAGACGAGTGCTCCTTATAAAAGTTAAAAAATGGGAATAAAAGTTTGACCGGTTTCGGTCTCTGGGACCGTAGTCATAAACTTAAAAGCTACCTGCTGTGCAGGACATTTAAATGGAATGGTATCCTCCTATTGGAGGATCCAAACCACCCATTTTCTTTAACTATTTGTTACTCAGTGCAATCTGAAAGACACATCAAATTAAAGCAATGCATCACATCACATATTTCTTGTGCAGACCTAATACAAACTATGGTCTGTTATTTTGTAGCATTCATCTTGCATATAAATAATTATTACCATGTATACACATAAATGTACTTTTATAAGAAATGTACCAAAAATATTAAACCCAACACTAATTAAAGAAATGGCTATTTATATCTATTAAAGTATACCTGAAATTGGAAGTTAATAAACTATACCAATTAGCTTGTCTACCTATTTATATCCCAACATTGATTAAATATTCACCTAAGGTTAAGTACCAGACAAAGATAAAAAGTGTAATAAACTACTTAATATTGAACTACTTTAGGGAAGCAATCTAGGGGAAAATAATTCAGGTGTTCAAGTCTTAGAATTACTTTGAAAGATTATAGTGTTATAACTAGCCACATAATACATTGGACATTGGAACCAATGATTTCACCTATTCCAATAGTTTATGATGTCAAACTCGGAGTTGAATCCAACAGGCAGCAGGCTACCCAATTTGTGTATCCAGTAGATTTCCTGGCATGCCAAAATCTGGAATTTATCACCCCCACTAGGGGTTTTTTGGATCAATTCAATAGCCTGCCACCTGAAGGAGCCTACTTCGCCATTGTGAACCTCCAAAAAGTGTCTTGACAGGGCAGACATTTAAGCTCCTATTACATACTGCCAGCTATTGTTGAACTGCTCAAACCTGATAAATTATGTTCATTATATACCGCTTGATGTCTGTCTGCATCGCTTTATGTATTTGAGTGTGGAACTGATTGAATTTGGTCTCTATTTGCTAGCTGCTGGTTGCAAAGGTAACGACCCTGTTTATAGCTCCCAGCACCCACCTGATTGACTTTTGGTCCACTATTTTTTGTTTTTTCAAGAACCTTATGTTTATGTTGGAATGTGATCAATAGCTCATTCATTCCTTCCTTCATGATTTTATTTTGTCCAACCAATCATTTGTCTAGCAACCATTTTATTTATTAAACAGCACAAATACAAGACTAGATCCTCTCATCCAGATAGCATTGTGGTCCCAAGTCAGAGCATGGACCGTCTATGAGTGGTGCTACTAATGAATATTTGTTATCCATGACCAGTGTGGGGCTAACCATAACCTTTTGAACTAACAATATCTTATAGCATTTGAATTGCCACTTATATGATTTTAGTGCTTCAAAGCAACATTGTCCCTCTCCATTAAAAAGGGTAAAAATCAATTTGTACATAGGAATCAACCTAGTTTTAAAGGGGACAGTAAACACTGAGACATCAATATAAAATGTTTAGCAATGTGTATTAAAACAATGTTAATACTTTACTTTTATTATTTATTTTGACCCTTTTTGTAATTGAAATATGCATTTGCTGAAAACTGGAAACTCACACTGCAGACTTCAAAAGCCTAACACTGTCACATATATTTCCCTAATTGGCTTCCGAAGAGGTTATTAGATAAGGATCTACAAAACAACAGAGATTTTGCCAACATAATGACAATGGCTAGTTGTGTCTATTGTAGTCACAAGCCCTGACTGGTTTTTCCAAACAAGGCAAGTCATGGGTGGAGTTTAACTATTCAAAAACAATTGCTGCAAACAAGGTGATAATACATTTCAAAAATCTTCAAAGTCAAACGGTATGTTGATTTATTGTAAAGACTGCAGAAAGATTTTGTATTTAAAAGGTGTTTACTGCCAGTTTAAGATATGTTGTTGAAAAGTTATGTTCTCATTGAAACTTATTTTGAGAATGGAAAAGGGTGGCAATACTTGCTCTGTTGCTAAATTTAAAGATCTGTAGTTCCACACATCATATATGAGTTCAACCCAGTATTAAGATGTGCACCCTGAGTTAGTGAAATAATAATCATGATACGCTTACCAGTAATTAATATATACATCTGATCCTTCTGTATAGTTCAAGATCGATGTTTAGTGGATATACTTTATATCAATAAAGGGTTATAAAATGGAAGCATTGCATTGGACCCCACAATATAACCAACGTACTTCAATAATTTGTTTCACTTTTTATTCATTATGTTGACCTGTCACACTGGGAGATTGATAACTATCTGCCAGATTATGAGTTTTGTGTTAGCCTTAAATCGCAGCGTTGAGAGGTCCCAATCCTGCTTTTTTTCTAACGCTGGTATTACAAGTTTGGCAGGTAGAGGCTCATCGCTCACTTTTCTTCCGCGACTCGAGGCTACCGCAAATCCCCTTACGTCAATTGCGTATCCTATCTTTTCTATGGGATTTGCCTAACGCCGGTATTACGAGTCTTGGAAGAAGTGAGCGGTAGACCCTCTCCTGTCCAGACTCCTACCGCATATAAAAGTAAGTATTTAAGAGTTTTATGGGCTAACGCCGGAACATAAAGCTCTTAACTAAAGTGCTACAAAGTACACTAACACCCATAAACTATCTATTAACCCCTAAACCGAGGCCCCCCCACATCGCAAACACTATAATAAAAATTATTAACCCCTAATCTGCCGACTGGACATCGCCGCCACCTACATTATACCTATGAACCCCTAATCTGCTGCCCCGAACATCGCCGACACCTACATTATATTTATTAATCCTTAATCTGCCGCCCCCAACGTCACCGCCACCTAACTACAATTATTAACCCCTAATCTGCCGACCGGACATCGCCGCCACTATAATAAATACATTGACCCCTAAACCGCCGCACTCCCACCTCGCAAACACTATAAAATGTGTTATTAACCCCTAATCTGCCGTCCCTAACATCGCCGCCACCTACCTACAATTATTAACCCCTAATCTGCCATCCCCAACGTCGCCACTACTATATTAAATGTATTAACCCCGAAACCTAAGTCTACCTCTAACACCCCCCTAACTTAAATCTATTTTTAAGAAATCGAAATAAAATTACTATAATTAAAAATATTATTCCTATTTAAAACTAAATACTTACCTATAAAATAAACCCTAAACTAGCTACAATATAACTAATAGTTACATTGTAGCTATTTTAGGATTTATTTTTATTTTACAGGCAACTTTGTATTTATTTTAACTAGGCACAATAGTTATTAAATAGTTATTAACTATTTAATAGCTACCTAGCTAAAATAAATACACAAGTACCTGTAAAATAAATCCTAACCTAAGTTACAATTACACCTAACACTACACTATCATTAAATAAATTACCTAAACTACCTACAATTAATTACAATTAAATACAATAAACTAAATTACGAAATAAACAAACACTAAAATACGAGAATTTTTTTTTTTACAGAAAATACAAAAATAAAAGAAGTTTAAACTAATTACACCTAATCTAATCTCCCTAATAAAATAAAAAAGCCCCCCAAAATAATAAAATTCCCTACCCTACACTAAATTACAAATAGCCCTTAAAAGGGCCTTTTGCGGGGCATTGCCCCAAAGTAACCAGCTCTTTTACCAGCCCTTAAAAGGGCTTTTTGCGGGGCATTGCCCCAAAGTAATCAGCTCTTTTACCTGTAAAAAAAAGAATACAATACCCCCCCAACATTACAACCCACCACCCACACACCCCTACTCTAAAACCCAACCGATCCCCCCTTAAATAAACCTAACACTACCACATTGAAGATCACCCTACCTTGAACCGTCTTCACCCAGCTGGGCACCACTGGTCATCCGATGGGGCAGAAGAAGACATCTGGACTGGAAGACATCTTCATCCAAGCGGCATCTTCTATCTTCATCCATCCAACGAGGACCGGCTCCATCTTGAAGACCTCCGGAGCGGAACATCCTTCTCGGCCGACGGCTACCCGACGAATGGCTGGTCCTTTAAATGACATCATCCAAGATGGCGTCCCTCGAATTCCTATCGGATTCAGCCAATCGGAATTAAGGCAGGAAAAATCAGATTGGCTGATTGGATCAGCCAATAGAATTGACCTCGCATTCTATTGGCTGATCCAATCAGATTAGGGGTTAATAATATAATGTAGGTGGCGACGATGTCGGGGGCGGCGGATTAGGGGTTAATAAGTGTAAGATTAGGGGTGTTTAGACTCGGGGTTCATGTTAGGGTGTTAGGTGCAGACATAAATTTCATTTCCCCATAGGAAACAATGGGGCTGCATTAGAAGCTGAACGCTGCTGTTTTGGAGGTGTTAGGTTTTTTTACAGCCAGCTCAGCCCCATTGTTTCCTATGGGGAAATTGTGCACAAGCACGTTTTAGCCAGCTCACCGCTGACTTAAGCAACGCTGGTATTCCAGTGAGATGTGGAGCTAAATTTGCTCAACGCTCACTTTTCTGAGGCTAACGCAGTCATTCAAAAAACTTGTAATAACAGCGTTGTCTTAAGTGAGCGCTGGAAAAAAAAAAGGCTCGTTAGCACCGCACGGCTTTACTGACAAATCTCGTAATCTAGCCATATGTGTTTGACATGAATGTAATAAACACAGTACCGTTATATAAATCTATGTAATAATGCATAATTAGACTTCTCATGGTGTGCACATTGTTTTATATATTTTCATTCATGTACTCGCTAAGACTTTTCCCCTTCTGTTATGGTTAAACATACGCAGCATACACCACACTCATGCATGAGAATAAACACTATGACGAGTATGACAAATACTACAAGGAGGTGTGTCAGATGAAACAAAGCACTGAGTGGCTACATAAGATTGCTAAGCGGTCCAACTACTAAACACCCCGAGTTAAAAGTAAACAAAAGCCAGGATTGGCTAATTGAAGGGTGTTTACTAGAAACCACTAACGATTGGTTGAATATGGTTATAGCAGGGTTTAAAAAGACGCGAGTATAGGCATTCGGCTTGTCAACTAATCTCTGCATTTTTCACATTGAAAAAGGCCCAGGCACAAGGGCAGAAACGCGTTTTTGTGCAAGCACTATTTTGAGAATAAATTCTGTTTAAGTTGATCTTTAATTTTAATCTAGACCGCTGTTCTTAGCTGCCCCTGTCACCTGAAGCTGACGATTCCAGCTATCGGCCAGGAACAAAGGGGGGCAGCTTCCAGCAGTCTAGTTTTAAGTTGTTTGGAGTCTGGAGTTTGCTGTTATTGGGGGTAGCTATTGGTCACAAGTATTTCACCTAAACCTTTTTAATCATTAATAATAAAGATGACTTTTTACACAATTAATTTTCTATATAGCTGAATAGATACAGCATATTTACCAATTATCCCAGTATATATAGCTGCAATTAGCAGCATACCATACACACACTTTTTAGGAAAGAGTGCTAATTAATCCCTTCTTTTCCCATATCTTTCCCTTTCCCAATATTTAATTATTATAAATTTAAAGGGACCGTGAAGTCTAAATTAAACTTAAATGTATTGGATAGATCATGTAATTTTAAACAACTTTCCAATGTACTTCTATTATCAATTTTGCTAAGTTTTGTTGGTATCCTTTGTTAAAGAGTAATCGTAGGTGAGCTCAGGAGCATGCATGTGTCTTTAGCTATTTAGCAGAAGTGTTTTCAACAATTTTTATAGCAATGTTAGAAGCTTAGAAACGTGCACGTGTCTTTAGCGCTCTATGGCAGCAGTGTTTGCAAATGTGGACAACATTGCTATAAACATTGTTGCAAACGTTGCTGCTAGATGGCTGAAGATACGTGCACGCTCCTGAGGTTACCTTGAATTACTCAAAAGAACTACTAGGGAAGGGTGCACACAGATGTGTGTAATTACTTAAGTAATGCTTCCATGCTAACAGTCCCAAAACAATAGATATCACTTAAAAAGATAGAGTTCTATAACAATTATAAGAACCAAAGAAGGACAAGGCTGCACTGGATTTCACATTAAACCAAACGTTTTATTAAGAGGTGGAAAGACACAGAGTCTGCCTTCACCGAAATAGCTAATATAATGTACCAGATAAAAAGTGAACCAGATGATCGTACATCACATATATATGATACAGATTCAAATACACCCCCCTACACACATGCTAGCATGCTACTAAGCCGGCAACCTCACTGTCCATGTTTATTCCGGACACACAGTGTGAAAACACGCTCCAGTTGAAAAAGACACAATTACCGTCCCTTTACTTTCTTTTGATCTGGGCCCTGAAGTGTAAAAACACACTCTGGTAAGAACAGGTAAGTCCGGTCCCATATATGTCAAACAGGACTGAAGTAAACTTGAGGCGACTGAAGTAAACTTGAGACTTGACCAATCTGTTACCCAGCAGTGTCAGGATATCTACCTTCACTTGTATGATTCTTGGGGCAGGTGCTTAGATGGCTACAGATTACCTCCGTGATCCTGTCATGCCGGTGTGGGTCTTCACTTGTTATAAAATAGGTAGAGATTAATCCTATGTGTAGGTACAATCAGAGCAGTTTCACTATGTTGGCGTCTCCTTCCAAGCTGCAAATTACAATCCACACATTACGCGTTTTGCCCCTCCCCCTACTGGGTTGGACTTAGGGCTTCGTCAGATGTATGATGTTACCACATCCAGTGGTTTTTAAATACCATTACTGTTACAATGTAATGCATCCCTTATCACTTTGTCTTAAAGGGACATGGCACCATTCATTAAAGAGACACTGTACCCAAAAATTTTCTTTCGTGATTCAGATTGAGCATGACATTTTAAGCAACTTTCTAATTTTCTCCTATTATCAAATTTTCTTCATTCTCTTGGTATCTTTATTTGAAATGCAAGAATGAAAGTTTAGATGCCGGCCCATTTTTGGTGAACAACCTGGATTGTCCTTGCTGATTGGTGGATAAATTCATCCACCAATAAAAAAATGCTGTCCAGAGTACTGAAACCAAAAAAAAGCTTAGATGCCTTCTTTTTCAAATAATGATAGCAAGAGAATGAAGAAAATTTGATAATAGGAGTAAATTAGAAAGTTGCTTAAAATTGCATGCTCAATCTGAATCACAAATTTTTTTTTGGGTACAGTGTCCCTTTAATATATATCTGGTACTACACTTTATATATACATGTGCGCTCTAATGCACTTAAGAGGTGACACCCATTCGTGGCTTAAATATTTACATATGATGAGATCAGCATATTATACAGTCTATCCTTGAATAAAAAAAACGATGTGAGGAAATCCTCTCTTTACATTGTACCTCACATCTCGTATTTCAATAAATCTAGTATGTATATTTATACATTTACATTGAAAAAATCAACAATTTAAAAATCACAAAAAGCAGGCATAGACATTACCTTGAATTACTCTTTAACAAAGGATACCAAAAGAACAAAGCAAAATTGATAATATAAGTAAATTGGAAAGTTGTTTAAAATTTCATGCTGTAGACGCCTGTTCCGGAGGAGGAACTTAGCACAGGTGGCTGAGTGTTGTGCTCCAGTCCCACAGCCTTTGGTGGTGAATCCACGTGCCTGGCCCTGAGGAATTGGGGTAGCTGCTTGGACTAGCAAGACTTAACGCTACCGGAACATAGAACAGTGGAACTCCCTCCCACTGTACTGGGATCCTTCAACCCTGAATAAATCTCCATTTCATCTACAAATAAACATCTAATTTAAGACAGGTATATAACTATAAAAAATTTTTTTTTTTTAATATCTCTCCCTCCCTCCTCCGTGACTCTACGCGAAAAGGAACAAAGAAACAAGGGTATGCAAAGGTGCGCTGCACCAAACGGAGAAAGCCCGTCTCTTTTCCTGATTACCCCCTGGATCTCAGTAAATATTCCACTCACCTACCCTGCCGTTGCAGGGAGCAGCGTTGTCCACTGCGATTGGAGCGGATATTTGCTCTCCTGCTCTTGCTTCCCTGGTGGCTCTGAGTGGGGCCATGTGATTGGCTCCCTCCTACCCCACCGGTGCTGCGAGGGAGGGGGTGAGCTCGATGAGGAGTTGATCCCAGGACTGGACAGGCCAATGGGCCCTGGTGTTGCTGCTGGAGAGCCTTGGGTGGATAGTCAACAGCTGTAGTCCTCCTCCCCCACCGTTGCTGCAAGGGTGGAGGCGGGCTCGTTGAGGACTGCGCTACAGGTCTACAGAGTGCGGGGAAAACGCTATATCCAAGGAGGTGAGTGTTATAAAGAGGTGCCTCTGGACGCCTGTTTTTCAGCTATTATGGTCGTAAAAAGGGGAAGCTCTAAAAAGTCACAAAAGTAATTGAGAAGGGGAGAGAATTGGAACATATGGCAGCCTGACCGGGTGGTCTAATTCAGGTTTTACCGCTATCTAAACAAAGTTATAAATTTAATCCACGGAGGCTGCTTTGTGAAAGGAAGGAGGGTGGGGAGGAGAAGAAAGAATAAGCCTTAGTTGGTAACAGAAGAAACTGCTAAACTGTTGCGATTTAACTGGAACAATGTGTAAAAATAGGGAAAAGAGATAAAAGAGGACAACTTGACCCTGTGCAATCCGCTTTGAGTGAAGGCTAATTTTAAAAGATGAGACTCACACACTAAACTTCCTACACATTCTGTGGATGATAAATGGAATAGAGCACTATATTTTGGCTTCTAAATGCATGTGCTATTGATCCAGAAGTAATTGCTTGCTTTGCCTTTCTCTATCCTCTCTGCGCAAAAGAGTCTAAGAAACTGAAAATACTTTTTGTTTTTGTTCACACCGATTAAATTAATAAAGGGTTGCTTCTTTTCAGTAATAGCTGATGGTGTGTTTTCTCTATTGACTTATAAAAGATTTATATGGATGTTGTTTTTGCTTATAGAGCTAGGGTTGCCAGCTGTCTTCCACAAAAATACAGGACACTCTGACAATGACTGGGCACACCCCCCCAAAAATTTTTTTATTATTATTAATCCCGCCATCTATAGCTCTTCAAAAGTGAGCAGTCATTCTACACCTTGGCTACCAGTAACAAATACATAATTTTACCTGTGACTGACATGCAAACAGAAATTATTTGACCCCCTCCATTGCCCCTCACTTCTAAACGAAATATTTTTCTGTGACCAGCTATTGACAGACATAAATGAGCTTCTACAGTGATTATAATCACTGTGTAGAATGTTGTGGGGTGAGAGTTCTAGATTCCGAAGGATACCCTTCAGCCTCTCTGGGTCATTGAGAAAGCAAAATAGTTCAATTACATGGAAAGCTGTCAAATTAAATAATAAAAAGAACATTCCAAAGGTTTACACATTTCAAGGAGAGTAACCATTTAACTGAATATCCTTTTTTAAAAAAAAATACAACATGCATTTCCCTTTATGGCTTTGGATTTGTTATATAGAGTGATCAAGTGTACAGAACACTGGGATAAAAAGCAGTGACTTGCAGCTTCTAACTTTTTTTTTAGAACATGGCTTTTAAAGGGACATGAAACACAATATTTTTCTTTCATGATTTAGGTAGAACATACAATTTTAAATAGCTTTCCAGTTTGCTTCTATTATCTAATTTACTTCATTCTCTTGGTATCATTTGTTGAAGTAGCAGCAATGCACTACTGGTTGCTGACTGAACACATGGGTGAGCCAATGACAATCATTATATATATATATATATATATATATATATATATATGCAGCCACCAATCAGCACCTAGAACCTAGGTTGTTTGCTACGCCTGAGCTTACCTAGATAAACCTTTCAGCAAAGTATAACAATAGAAGGAAGAAAATTAAATAAAAGTAAAGTGTAAAGATGTGCAAAATTGTATGTTCTGTCTAAATCATAAGTCTAATTATTACTTTACTGTCCCTTTAATTTATATCTTTATATATTGTTTGATGGAGAATAGAAGGCTGGAGAATATAAGATGATTATTATTTATTGGATTGATAGCAGTGTACTCCTAAAGGGTCTTGCAATACTTTATTAACCCAAGTATTAAAAATCATATTGCACTGTTCAGTCAGTTGCAGCTACCTCACAGTCCATTAATTTGAACTGTAAAGTCTAAAATGAAAGTATGTCTCTTTAAATACACTTTATTCACACTCATGTAATTCCCCAGCATTCTTCTAAAAGTTGTAAAGGAAAGGACTGAGAATTAAAACTAGTACTGGGATGCAGTTTCTTAGGCTGCGTTCGGGCAGCGCTCCACGCGAACTGGAACTCGCTTGGAGCGTTTTTCTCACACTTGCAAGTGAGATGGCTGGCGTTTTTTGAGCGCTCTGGTAACGTAAGTCCCAGCGCTTCCAGTGTGCTGGAAAAGCTGGGACTTTTCAGAGCAAGCTCAGACGCTTGGAAACATGGCAGCCTCCACACGTGTTGCTGTGGAGGCTGCCATGTTTTTATACATATAATATGATTTTTCGTGTGCTCTAGAGAATGTAGCCCATTTCTTTTCACTTCATACGTAGCGTATGAAGTGAAAAGAAATGGGCTACATTATCTAGAGCACACAAAAAAATCATATTATATGTATATAAACACAAAGACCTGACGTTCAAGCATTGTGTATTTCCCTCACGGGGTGGGCTGGCGATCGTTGTGTGGGCAGGTTAGAGATGTGTGGGCGGGGTTCTGGGAATTGCCGATTTTGATCCCCGGAGCCAAGAATGATTTCCCCAGTCTCTTGGCAAACATCGCAACTCTGACCCACCCTTATTAAGTGCTTAGTGCAGGATAAGCTACAGGGGCTGAGCTGAGAGCAGCTGAATGGAGGTGGGTCAGAGTTACGATGTTTGCGAAGAGACTGGGGAATTCATTCTTGGCAGGCAGCTACACTACAAGGGAGCTTAGTAAAAACGTTCGCATGCACAGTCCATTATTGTGCAGCAGATCACATTGCGCATGCAAACGTTTTTTCGAAGCTCCCTTGCTTGTGACATCACCTAGCGCCACGTCATCGCTGGGAGTGAAGCGCCTCCACTACCTCCTGAGCGCTGCCCGAACGTGGCCTTAATGTGATTCTTAAGAGCTGTCACTAGAACCAAATAGCATAGATGCAGCTAGACATACTGTTAAACATCCTTTACAGTAATGTTGGAATGGTTTCCCTGTATATGATTCTATTTTTTTCCATTAAAAATTAACAAAAATCAAAGTGATAATTTGCTGCTCCATGTACATACCTTACATGCTGTTCACACAGCCCCTCTCTGCTACACAACCTGATCTGTGTTTGATTGCAAGTGGCTGGCAGTGTAAAGTGCAATCAGAACTCGGCTTATTCACCTAACTAGCATCTCTTCTGCTATGAGTGACACCTAGCGGCAGCTTTTGGAACTGCAATGTATACTTAATAAAAAAAAAAGTGTCCGTTTTTTTTCTTCAGATTTTAATGGACATCTGGTGAAAAAAACAGGCCCCAAGGGAAGTAATACATAGAGTATAAGCTTGATAATTTCTTACGCCTAGATTTAGAGTAGCCGTCAAAACCAGCTTTAGAGGCTCCTAACGCTGGTTTTTACTGCCCGCTGGTATTTGGAGTCAGTCATTAAAGGGTCTAACGCTCACTTTGCAGCCGCGACTTTTCCATACCGCAGATCCCCCTACGACAATTGCGTATCCTATCTTTTCAATGGTATCTTTCTAACGCTGGTATTTAGAGTCTTGGCTGAAGTGAGCTTTAGAACTCTAACGACAAAACTCCAGCCGCAGAAAAAAACCAGGAGTTAAGAGCTTTTTGGGCTAACGCCGGTTCATAAAGCTCTTAACTACTGTGCTCTAAAGTACACTAACACCCATAAACTACCTATGTACCCCTAAACCGAGGCCCCCCCACATCGCCGCCACTCGATTAAATTTTTTAACCCCTAATCTGCCGACCGCACATCGCCGCCACTTACGTTATACTTATGTACCCCTAATCTGCTGCCCCTAACACCGCAGACCCCTATATTATATTTATTAACCCCTAATCTGCCCCCTCAACGTCGCCGACACCTACCTACACTTATTAACCCCTAATCTGCCGACCGGACCACGCCGCTACTATAATAAATGTATTAACCCCTAAAGCTAAGTCTAACACTAACACCCCCCTAAGTTAAATATAATTTAAATCTAACGAAATAAATTAACTCTTATCAAATAAATTATTCCTATTTAAAGCTAAATACTTACCTGTAAAATAAACCCTAATATAGAAACAATATAAATTATAATTATATTGTAGCTATTTTAGGATTAATATTTATTTTACAGGCAACTTTGTAATTATTTTAACCAGGTACAATAGCTATTAAATAGTTAAGAACTATTTAATAGCTACCTAGTTAAAATAATTACAAAATTACCTGTAAAATAAATCCTAACCTAAGTTACAATTAAACCTAACACTACACTATCAATAAATTACTTAAATAAAATACCTACAATTATCTACAATTAAACCTAACACTACACTATCAATAAATTAATTACATACAATACCTACAATTAAATACAATTAAATAAACTAACTAAAGTACAAAAAATAAAAAAGAACTAAGTTACAAAAAATAAAAAAATATTTACAAACATTAGAAAAATATTACAAGAATTTTAAACTAATTATACCTACTCTAATCCCCCTAATAAAATAACAAAGCCCCCCAAAATAAAAAAATGCCCTACCCTATTCTAAAATTAAAATAGAAAAGGTCTTTTACCTTACCAGCCCTTAAAAGGGCCATTTGCGGGGCATGCCCCAAAGAATTCAGCTCTTTTGCCTGTAAAAAAAACCATACAATACCCCCCCCAACATTACAACCCACCACCCACATACCCCTAATCTAACCCAAACCCCCCTTAAATAAACCTAACACTAAGCCCCTGAAGATCTCCCTACCTTGTCTTCACCACACCGGGTCCCGATCGGTCCAGAAGAGCCTCCAAAATCTTCATCCAAGCTCAAGCGGGGGCTGAAGAGTGATGTCCATCCTCCGGCTGAAGTCTGGATCCAAGCGGCGGCTAAAGAATTCCATCTTCGGGCAGAAGTCTTCATCCTATCCGGGCAGAAGAGTCGATCCGGACCGGCAAACATCTTCATCCAAGCCGCATCTTCTATGTTCTTCCATCCGATGACGACCGGCTCCATCTTGAAGACCTCCGGCGCAGATCCATCCTCTTCTTCCGACGACTAGACGACGAATGAAGGTTCCTTTAAGGGACGTCATCCAAGATGGCGTCCCTCGAATTCCGATTGGCTGATAGGATTCTATCAGCCAATCGGAATTAAGGTAGGAAAATTCTTATTGGCTGATGGAATCAGCCAATCAGAATCAAGTTCAATCCGATTGGCTGATCCGATCAGCCAATCAGATTGAGCTTGCATTCTATTGGCTGATCGGAACAAGAAGAGGATGGATCCGCTTCGGAGGTGTTCAAGATGGAGCCGCTTGTCATCGCTTGGAAGAAGATGGTTGTCGGTCCGGATCTACTCTTCTGCCCGGATAGGATGAAGACTTTGGAGCCTCTTCTGGACCTCTTCAGCCTCCGCTTGATAGAAGACTTCAGCCGGATGATGGATCTCCAGCCCCCGCTTGGGCTTGGATGAAGACTGGAGCGATCAGTGATACCTGGCATGGTGAAGACAAGGTAGGAAGATCTTCAGGGGCTTAGTGTTAGGTTTATTTAAGGGGGGTTTGGGTTAGATTAGGGGTATGTGGGTGGTGGGTTGTAATGTTGGGGGGGGTATTGTATGTTTTTTTTTACAGGCAAAAGAGCTGAATTCTTTGGGGTATGCCCCGCAAAAGGCCCTTTTAAGGGCTGGTAAGGTAAAAGAGCTTTTCTATTTTAATTTTAGAATAGGGTAGGGCATTTTTTTATTTTGGGGGGCTTTGTTATTTTATTAGGGGGCTTAGAGTAGGTGTAATTAGATTAAAAATGTTGTAATATTTTTATTATGTTTGTAATTAATTTTTTTATTTTTAGTAACTTAGCTTTTTTTATTTTTTGTACTTTAGTTAGTTTATTTAATTGTATTTATTTGTAAGTATTTTATTTAATTAATTTATTGATAGTGTAGTGTTAGGTTTAATTGTAGATAATTGTAGGTATTTTATTTAATTAATTTATTGATAGTGTAGTGTTAGGTGTTAGGTTTAATTGTAACTTAGGTTAGGATTTATTTTACAGGTAATTTTGTAATTATTTTAACTAGGTAGCTATTAAATAGTTCTTAACTATTTAATAGCTATTGTACCTGGTTAAAATAAATACAAAGTTGCCTGTAAAATAAATATAAATCCTAAAATAGCTACAATATAATTATAATTTATATTGTAGATATATTAGTGTTTATTTTACAGGTAAGTATTTAGCTTTAAATAGGAATAATTTATTTAATAAGAGTTAATTTATTTAGTTAGATTTAAATTATATTTAATTTAGGGGGGTGTTAGGGTTAGGGTTAGACTTAGCTTTAGGGGTTAAAAAATTTATTAGAGTAGCGGTGAGGTCCGGTCGGCAGATTAGGGGTTAATACTTGAAGTTAGGTGTCGGCGATGTTAGGGAGGGCAGATTAGGGGTTAATACTATTTATTATAGGGTTAGTGAGGCAGATTAGGGGTTAATACATTTATTATAGTAGCGGTGAGGTCCGGTCGGCAGATTAGGGGTTAATAATTGTAGGTAGGTGGAGGCGACGTTGTGGGGGCAGATTAGGGGTTAATAAATATAATATAGGGGTTGAGGGTGTTAGGGGCAGCAGATTAGGGGTACATAGGTATAATGTAGGTTGCAGCGGTGTACGGAGCGGCAGATTATGGGTTAAAAAAATATGCAGGTGTCAGCGATAGCGGGGGCGGCAGATTAGGGGTTAATAAGTGTAAGGTTAGGGGTGTTTAGACTCGGGGTACATGTTAGGGTGTTAGGTGCAGACTTTGGAAGTGTTTCCGCATAGGAAACAATGGGGCTGCGTTAGGAGCTGAACGCTGCTTTTTTACAGGTGTTAGGTTTTTTTTCAGCTCAAACTGCCCCATTGTTTCCTATGGGGATATCGTGCACGAGCACGTTTTTGAAGCTGGCCGCGTCCGTAAGCACCGCTGGTATTGAGAGTTGCAGTGGCGGTAAATTATGCTCTACGCTCCCTTTTTGGAGCCTAATGCAGCCATTCTGTGAACTCTAAATACCAGCGGTATTTAAAAGGTGCGGGGGAAAAAAAGCATGCGTTAGCTACGCG
The DNA here is from genome assembly GCF_027579735.1 of Bombina bombina. Taxonomy (NCBI): domain Eukaryota; kingdom Metazoa; phylum Chordata; class Amphibia; order Anura; family Bombinatoridae; genus Bombina; species Bombina bombina. The sequence continues at coordinate 173,871,742 of NC_069501.1, forward strand.
GGTCGTTACCGACAAAACTCTAAATCTAGCCGTTAGTAATTAAGGAAAAATCTTTTTTTTTTTTTTTTCTTTCTCTTTTTATTTCCCTGCATGCTTTCTAACCAATTATTTCTGTTTATTCATATTGGCAAACTAACCAACATGTTGCTGTTATACAGGGAGTGCAGAATTATTAGGCAAATGAGTATTTTGACCACATCATCCTCTTTACGCATGTTGTCTTACTACAAGCTGTATAGGCTCGAAAGCCTACTACCAATTAAGCATATTAGGTGATGTGCATCTCTGTAATGAGAAGGGGTGTGGTCTAATGACATCAACACCCTATATCAGGTGTGCATAATTATTAGGCAACTTCCTTTCCTTTGGCAAAATGGGTCAAAAGAAGGACTTGACAGGCTCAGAAAAGTAAAAAATAGTGAGATATCTTGCAGAGGGATGCAGCACTCTTAAAATTGCAAAGCTTCTGAAGCGTGATCATCGAACAATTAAGCGTTTCATTCAAAATAGTCAACAGGGTCGCAAGAAGCGTGTGGAAAAACCAAGGCGCAAAATAACTGCCCATGAACTGAGAAAAGTCAAGCGTGCAGCTGCCAAGATGCCACTTGCCACCAGTTTGGCCATATTTCAGAGCTGCAACATCACTGGAGTGCCCAAAAGCACAAGGTGTGAATACTCAGAGAGATGGCCAAGGTAAGAAAGGCTGAAAGACGACCACCACTGAACAAGACACACAAGCTGAAACGTCAAGACTGGGCCAAGAAATATCTCAAGACTGATTTTTCTAAAGTTTTATGGACTGATGAAATGAGAGTGAGTCTTGATGGGCCAGATGGATGGGCCCGTGGCTGGATTGGTAAAGGGCAGAGAGCTCCAGTCCGACTCAGACGCCAGCAAGGTGGAGGTGGAGTACTGGTTTGGGCTGGTATCATCAAAGTTGAGCTTGTGGGGCCTTTTCGGGTTGAGGATGGAGTCAAGCTCAACTCCCAGTCCTACTGCCAGTTTCTGAAAGACACCTTCTTCAAGCAGTGGTACAGGAAGAAGTCTGCATCCTTCAAGAAAAACATGATTTTCATGCAGGACAATGCTCCATCACACGCGTCCAAGTACTCCACAGCGTGGCTGGCAAGAAAGGGTATAAAAGAAGAAAATCTAATGACATGGCCTCCTTGTTCACCTGATCTGAACCCCATTGAGAACCTGTGGTCCATCATCAAATGTGAGATTTACAAGGAGGGAAAACAGTACACCTCTCTGAACAGTGTCTGGGAGGCTGTGGTTGCTGCTGCACGCAATGTTGATGGTGAACAGATCAAAACACTGACAGAATCCATGGATGGCAGGCTTTTGAGAATCCTTGCAAAGAAAGGTGGCTATATTGGTCACTGATTTGTTTTTGTTTTGTTTTTGAATGTCAGAAATGTATATTTGTGAATGTTGAGATGTTATATTGGTTTCACTGGTAAAAATAAATAATTGAAATGGGTATATATTTGTTTTTTGTTAAGTTGCCTAATAATTATGCACAGTAATAGTCACCTGCACACACAGATATCCCCCTAAAATAGCTAAAACTAAAAACAAACTAAAAACTACTTCCAAATATATTCAGCTTTGATATTAATGAGTTTTTTGGGTTCATTGAGAACATGGTTGTTGTTCAATAATAAAATTAATCCTCAAAAATACAACTTGCCTAATAATTCTGCACTCCCTGTATATGTAAGATATTGTCTTGCTTGAATAGATATACAGGTACTAGAGCAGGTTTTTTCTAACATATAGAATATACTCTGTCAAAAGATAATTTAACCTACCTAAAATCTTCTTAAAAAATAGGAAATATTAGGCTCTGTTTGCTATTGTTAATTAATCATTAATTATTTTTCTCTTTTCCTATATGTTTTAGTTTCTTATATGCTAAGGGACACAGAGTCTTAGGTTTAGGAAGATAAACATTGCAGACAGCATATCTTGGTTTCAGCTCACAGGATTGCTGTTATAAGTACTTTTTTATACTTAAAACACAAAAAGACACATTCAGCACTAAGAGACTTAAAACCCATCTTAACTGGTTGCTAAGGGAACTCTAAATACAGTATTGGAATTAGTAGATCTGTCGCTATCATTTTGCTATTGATGGACTAAATAGTCTTAATAAAACTCACCTTATCACACACACTTAAGTAATCTTTTAGTTTCACAGACCCCCCTGTGGGCTAAGTTTTAACTCACTTGAGTTTTCAATTCACTTGAATCTCCATAAACTTACCTTCCCTTTCCCTTTTTTTTTTTTCTTACACTTGCTTTCAAATTCACATATTCACTTCTTCACTCCCTTTTTCTTTTTTTTTCTTTTCTCTTTTGCACCAAATATCTGTCATATGGACAGATTCTTAAACACCTCCCTTAAGACTACCTCTCCTAATATGGCAGGCAGACACAAAGATAAAAAAATGAAAGGAACCTTAGACCCTGCAAATGAGGCCTTTAATATTCAAAATTTGGTTACTCATATTTCAGAGGCATTAACCCCTAAATTTGACATCTTAAAATCTGAACTAAGACAATATATTGCTGTGTTAACTCAAGAAGTTAGACAATTTTCGAACAGAATACAGGAGGTTGAACAAAGAGTCTCAGATCTTGAGGACCTTACTAACTCCTGCAGTTCTAGCATAGAGGAAGCAAACAAAAAGATTAAAAAAATGCAGATAAGATTAGAAGACCTCGAGAACCGGTCATGTAGAAACAATATTAGAATCATTGGCATACCCGAGGGTAAAAAATACGAAAACCTAACTTTATTTATCACAGAAACTCTAGCTCATATCCTTGAGATGCCTAGTACTCAAATAATAATTGAGAGAGCTCACAGAATAGGTCCACCTCCGATAAATAATAAAATTAACAATAGACCCAGACCGGTAATCGCACGGTTCTTAAACTACTTGGATAAAATTAAGATACTTCAACAATTTAAGAAAAAACAACCAATTAGCATTGAGGGAGCTAAAATCCTTCTATTTCAAGATTTTTCAATGGAGACTTCTACAAAAAGAAGAGAGCTAGCGCCAATTTGTACTAAATTGATACAAAAAGGGTACAGGGCAACATTATTATACCCATCAAAACTTAAGGTAATTGTCAGAGATAATGTGTACCTATATGACAATGCTCAAGAAGCTGAAAAATTCCTTAATGAAATAGTCTCCGTAGTACAAATAGGTTGCTGATGGGTGGACTTGAATTACGAATATAACAGAATCTAATTTCTTTTTCTTTTTTTTTATGGCCTCCTATAGGCAAAAAATGTTTTTCAATAAAATAATTCAGACTCTGGAAGATGATTATTCCTGGGTTGAAGGAGATGAGGAGGTGATCCCTCCTCTAGTTTTCAAATTGAAATATTGTTTATTTTTGTTAATGGTTGTTACTTGTGGAGTCCTCCCCCTCCCCCTTTTTTCCCCTCTCTCTCCTCCCTCCCTCCCCTCTTTTTTCCTCTCACTCTATCATAGTTGTTGGCTATAGATAGATGATAAAGCTACTCGATAAATTCAAGGTAGTATCATGGAACATTGGGGGCATTTCGTCCCCCATTAAAAGGAAAGCTATTATCTGCTATTATCTCTCATGTGAGGAAAATGCAAGCAGACCTAATATTTTTACAAGAAACACATCTAAATATGGAAGAAATAATAAAAATGAAGGGCTCTTGGATTAGAGAAGTAATTGCCTCACCTAGTGTGGGGAGGAAGAGAGGGGTAGCCATCCTGGTTGGTAAGAGAATAGAATCTGAAATAATACATTCCAGAAGGAAGATTTGTAATGCTGAAAATCAAAATTCAAAATCAATTGTTTACCTTATGCAATATATATGCACCCAATGTCTTAGATTATGCATTCTGGAATTTATTACAATCTAATATACTTGCATACTCAGAAGGACACCTGATAATAGGGGGAGATTTTAATATGGCCCCACAATCACCCCTGGACAGACTTCGGCAAAATAGTAAACAAATAAAACATAAAAGGGATAACTTAGAAACAAAGCTGTTTAAAAATATGTCAAAACTTAATGGTAAAAGATATTTGGAGGATTCAGAATCCCGATATACGGGACTACACACGTTTATCCAAAGCACACAAAACACTATCTAGAATAGACCTATTTTTAATTGATGAACGACTAGGTACAACAAAAATTCATGCAGGAATAACATCTATTGTCTTGTCTGAACATTCACCCATTTTTTTGGGAAATACAATTAAACCACTTTAAAAATACCTCTGCTTGGTTTGCATTTCCATACCATTTGGTCAATGACCTAAAATTTTAGAAACACTTAATTGACAAATTTAAAGAATATATTCACTTTAACTCAGAATATGCGGTTAGGTCCGAAGTTTTTTGGGGAGCAGCTAAAGCAGTTTTGAGAGGAGAAATAATAGCATATGCGGCTACAATATCAAAGAAACTTAAAAAAAAGGGAGAAAGAGGCTACTCACGTTGTGGTCAACTCATACAGTCGCTATCTCTTGCAGAAAACATCATTTAATTGGGCTAAATATATCAAAGCCAAAAGTGAGAGAGATGCCTTGACACTAATTCTAGAAACACAGAGAGAACTGAGGTTCCAGGCTAGAATGTACCGGTTTGGAAATAAAAGTGGTAAACTATTAGCCAAACTAGTCAAAGGAGAAAGAAAGTCCCCCCTGATTGATAAAATTGAACATGAAGGAAAGACACTTGTAAACCTAGAAGACATTTCAGAGGCATTTACAAAATATTATAAGGATGTATATTCTGCAAGAGATGGTGACGAAGACCAGTCTGCGGAATTCTGGAGCAGTATAAACTTCCCCACAGTCCCGACAGAAATAAATACTAGTTTAAATAGCCCAATTTCAAAAGAGGAAATTAGAAAGACGATTTCTGAGTTACCTCTGAACAAAGTAGCAGGCCCTGATGGGATCCCTAATGAGATATACAAGATACTAATTGAAGAAATAGTTTCACACTTATGCAATCTTTATAATGACTTCTATATAAATGGTAAAAATATACCAATTAGTTTTTCTGCTTCATATACAACCTTACTCCTTAAGGGAGGTAAAGACCCTATACATAAGGGATCCTATCGACCTATAGCTCTTCTGAATTCAGAGTACAAGATCCTTGCTTCAATTCTAGCACGTAGACTTCAAAGTGGCCTTCCACATATCATCCACACCGATCAAGCAGGGTTTATTTAACATCGAAATTCCGCTTCTAAAATACGTGAAGTTCTGCTAACAACAGAATACTTTCAAATCCGAGAGGGGGGGATGGAGGGCAGTACGGATCTTGCATTAATCGCAATTGATGTGGCGAAAGCCTTTGACTCAGTCTATTTTTGCCACAGGTTCACTTCTTTAGCTAAATTTGGGTTCAAAGACAACTTCCTCAATTTTATAAAAAAATTATATAAATGTCCTCAAACGAGATTAATAGTCAAAAATTCTTTATCTTCTGAAATCGAAATTGAAAGGGGAACGTGACAAGGCTGCTCTCTATCCCCCTTCTCTTTGATATAGCCATTGAATCTTTAGCGTTAAAGATTAGACAATGCCTTGAAGGTATTAGAATAGGTAAACACGAATTGAAAATCGCGCTATATGTGGACGACATACTTCTTTATATAGCAAACACAAAGATAAATATATCTAAACTTTTAAGTATAGTTACTCAATATAGTTCTTTCTCTGGGTATAGAATAATTGAGTCCAAGTCTGAGATATATTGGCTCAGAAAAAATATGCATTCAATACAGAATAGTCTGTTTAAGGTGGTTTCTGAGTCCTTCAAATACCTAGGAATTACAATACCAATTAAATCTGATGATCTATACAGAATTAATATAACGCCAATTCTGACAAATATGTATGAAAAAATGAAAGTTTGGCAAAATCTACCAATATCATTATCTGGTAGAATTGCACTATATAAAATGATCCTTCTTCCAAAACTTTTATATGTTTTACAAAATACTCCAATAATTGTCTATGAAAGAGATATTCGCCTACTTAATAGAGCAGTCAGAAGGTTCATATGGCAAGGGAAGAGATCCAAGATCTCCTTAAATAAACTGTCCCTAGCGAAAGAATTTGGAGGATTAGCCCTCCCGGATATCAGACAATATAATCTGGTCTTTTTAGCCCGAACAGTGACAGACTGGTTTCATTCTAAAAATGATGTGTCAAATATACTGCTAGTGGAAAATGTCTGTCATCCATTTCATCCAATAGGGTTGGCTCATTGCGAACCTAAACCACTACCCTCGGAAATTAAAAAGCTTAAAACCATGCTAAACCCCATAAAAGCATGGTGGAAAATTGGGGCTCTGCTTAAAAGCAAATGCAATGTCTCTCAATACTTACCAATTGAGGGGAACCCAAAATTTCAGCCAGGCTTGAATTTGGTCATTTTTGACAACTGGTCTCAGCTTGGACTCAAAAGAGTCCAGCAACTTGTTAAGATGGAATTAAATAGTATTAAAACATTTGAAGAACTGAAAAATGAATTTCAGCTTCCCAATAAGGAGTTTTATGCATATTTGCAAATTAGACACTATGTCACGGACCTGGCCAGGGAAATAGGCTTGTCCTGGACCTTGGGAAAATTGGAAAACTGGTTGATATTGATTAAAAATGGCCATATGTCAATAACTCCCTGTTATTCACTCCTTAGCACCAGTAAAGGAACTCCCTTGCTAGAACAGATGGCGATAGATTGGAACAGGCTGATTGCCTCTGATTTATTAGACCCTAAATTTATTCAAAAATCCATTAGCAAAGTGAATCAGGCCACTATATCTGCCACCTGCAGAGAAGCGCATGTTAAGGTTCTGCACAGAGCATATTTTACTCCAGAGAAAGGTTACAAAATACACAATTTGAATTATAGTAAATGTCCAAAATGCTCCCTTGAAGCGGCAAATTTAATACATATGATCTGGAATTACCCTAAAATTAGGCAATTTTGGTACAAACTAGAATTTTGGCTCAATGGCAACCTGGAGGCTACCCCTCTAACTCTTACACTGATACAGATTATAGTTTGTATAACACAAAGTGGAAAACAGCACCCTCAGGAAAAACTAATTATTCTTACAATTCTAGCAGCTAGATATTTGTTATTTAAAGGTTGGAAGAAACAAAAGCTCCCTACAATCTCAGAAGTTAGAAATCATCTAAAGAAACAATATATGATAGAGCAGAGAGATACTAACATTAATAATGAAGAAGATATCAAAAAAATTCTTTTGAAATGTTTCGCTTTCATCAAAGGATACTCAACAACTGAAATAGAGTTGATGATCTTTCCATTTAGGAATTCAGAATTAGTACTGCTTGACGCATGGTAGGGAGAGAGAGATGGGGGAGAGAGGATACAACCCTTCCTCTCCTCCCCCTTCCCCTTCTTTTTTCCCCTCCCCTCTTTTTTTTTTCTTTGTTAGATTAATTATGATTGTTGTTGGACTCTGTGTGTACAACAAGAAAATCCAGCAATCTGACATTGGAAAACAGAATTGTGTTATTTAACTTAAGAGTAGAATTGGATATATGTGTTTTCAAGCTTTGTAATTTTTTTCTTTTTTGTTTTATGTGAAATATTGCTGTTAATAAAAAAACTATTTTTAAAAAAATGTCATGCTGTATCTAAATCACAAGAGTTTAATTTTGACTTTATTGTCCCTTTAAGATTCCAAATTTAATACCTTCCATTTTCTTTCAAAGATTGTTACATTTTTTTGAAGATCATATTCAAAATTGTGTGTGAGAAAATATCTGGCAGATAGAAAACCACAATCACACTTAAGGACCCCGATATTCAAAGCATTGTCTATATTTTCTAAAAAAGGGGACAGACCCACAAAGTGCCGGCAAGTTGCAATGTATCTCCCTTAGGATATAATGTCTATGTCAGCTAAACATCACTGACATTGCCACTTCTTGGTACTTTCAGCGGGCGGGGAGGCCATAATTGAAGTGTTCCTACACAGTGCCAAAAGTGCACTCACTGAAACCAAACACGGTTTCTGTGTTGGAACACTTAAAATAATGCCTGTGTGATCTTACTTTCCCTAAACCTAAATAACTGCCTCACATTGGAATGTCTCGCCATCTTCTTTCTTGAACCCGGCCAGGGTGGTTCATCTTCATGCATCTTCTTCCTCCACTTCATTGGGGAAGTCTTCATCCATCTTCCACCTGATGTCTCTTCTTATCTTCTTTTCTTCTCATCTTCTGATCTTCCATCCATGACGTCCTCTTAATGCGGTCACCTGCCGCACACTTAATTTTGAATGCGATGTACCACCTTATATAGGGGTACCCTTGAATTGCTATTGACTGATTTTTAAACCAAATTCAAATCAGCCAATAGAAAAAGCTTTTATTCTATTGACCGATTTGAATTTGGCTAAGAAAATCAACCAGGAATTATTCAAGGATACACTTATGTACCTCAGATTCAAAATTCAGTGTGCAGCAGATGACTGAAGGATGAGGACTTTGTGGACAGAAGATCAGACGATGAAAAGATAAGAAGATGCATCGGGTGAAAGATGGATAAAGACTTCCCCAGTGGAGCAGAGGAAGAAGATGGATGAAGATGGACCACCACAACCGGGATCAAGAAAGAAGATGGACTGCCACTGCCGAGATTAAGAAAGAAGATTGACCACCGCTGCTGGGTCAAGAAAGAAGATAGACCATTACTGCTGGGATAGTAGAGGAGCAACACAGTTGGTGACCATGTTGGAGCCTTATTCAAGTTTGGTGAATACCTTATTTGGGGTTTAGTGCTAGGCTTTGTTTGGGTGGTGTTTTTTACTTTTAAGAATAGAGTTTTTTTTTCTTTTCCTTGGGTAGCAAAATATCTAAATGCCCTTCTTAGAGCAATACTTAACCAAATGCCCTTTTCAGGTCAACCTTTAGACAGCAAATGTGCTAAATGCCCTTCTAAGGGCCATGTCCAGCCTAATACCCTTTTCAGGGAAATGCTTGGAGTAGGTTTTGTTAGATAGCCTTTTTTTGAGGGGGGTTACTTGTACTGTAGGTTGGTTTGTGTTTTTTTTCAAGAAAAAGAGCTGTGACACTTTAAGGCAATGCCCTACAAAAAGCCTTTCTAAGGGCTATAGTTTAGTTTAGTGTCAGTTTAGGTGATTTTATTGTTCGTGTATATTAGTTTTTGGTAACTTGGGGGGGGGTTAGCTTAGAGAGGAGGGGATTTAGGAGTTAGGTAGTTAAATAGTGTAGGGATAGTTTGTGTTCGTGGATTGTGGTGGTGTAGGGGTTAATAGGTTAGGGGGTATTGGCAATAAAGGTTTAAGTAGTGTAGGCGATCTTTGCAGTGGGTTATAATTGGTATAGGAATTAATAGGTTAGGATGTTTATTGCGGTGAGCTATTGGAGGTTTAGGGGTTAATAGGTTAGAAAGTTTATTGCGATGGGCTATTGGTGATATGGCGTTAATAGGTTAGGAATTGTATTGCAGTGGGCTATAGGTGGTTTAGGGCTAAAGCAGGGTATGGTTAGTTTGTGGTGGTGAGTAATGGCAGTTTAGGGGTACATAGGTATAGTTATTAGGCTCGGTGCTATATATTTAAAAGGGATCCTTTACATTGCCAATGTCGGTGCCGATGCTGCTTGGAATATTTCACCAGCATCGTCACTCATTACCATGTATAGTAAAAGTCCCCTCAGCAATGCTGCCTTTAGAGTAATGTCGGCACTTTTGAATATTTCGCCAGCATTCTCACCATCGTATTGGATCCTTTTTTAATATATCACTTTCGATCATTGGGGCCAAAGTGAGAACAGTTTAATTAGCAGAAACAATATAGCTACTAGACATGATCACATTTTGCAATTCCGATTATCGCCACGGGTAGCAGCGTTAAGCTGTTTTTGGAGCTGGATATATTCATTTTTGATTTGCACTTAAATATTGAATTATTAGGTGAATATATCAAGCTCTGAAAACAACTTTCCAATTTACTTCTATTACTTAATTTGCTTCCTTCTCCTGTTATCCTTTGCTGAAAAGTTTATCTATGTAAGATCAGGAGCAGCAAAGAACCTAGGTTCTAGCTGCTGATTGGTGGCTGCACATATATGCCTATTGCCATTGGCTCACCCATGTGTTCAGTTAAAAAGAAAGGGTAAAATGTTTTTCTTAGGCTTTATTTTCTGACACATATTTACTTGATAAAACAATACAAGTTTAAACTGAAAGTAAGGCTGAAATTTCTATTTCAGCAGATTATTCATTTCCCCTTTGCTTTAAAATAAAACGATGCAACATTTTAAACTGTCAGGTTTGAAAAACTGGTTATTTCTGGCACTCAGTGTACCAGGAAGCTATTTTTAGTGCCTCATCACATGACCGGCTTTACTTTATAACGTTTCTGAAGAAAAAGTTTTTTCTCATTTTCTGGGTGATTAATTGGTATTGGTAAGGCACCTCAATAATTGAGGTGTAGGGTTGCCTGAGGGGTATTTTAGAAGTTTATTTGATGTTTATTAAATATTTTTTCTTAACTTTTCTCACATTATTTTAGCTGGGGATCGATCCTAATTTGTGATAAAATTTAAAGTGTATTTTTCCCTTGGCTTATTTTAATTGAATATTAAAATCTTTAAAACTTATCTGTGCAAGTTTATTTACTGTTTCACAACATGTCTGATATGGAGCAAGAGCCTGCTCTCATGAATTCATGCTTATTATGTTTAGATGCACAAATTGCAGCTCGTATGCAATTTTGTTCTTCATGTGTCAAGAAAACCTTGCAAAATAAAGGTAACATTTTTGAGCCTAATGTCTCTCACGATGATGCTGTTAAAATAATACCTCAGCTTTCTCCTGCTATGTCCAAAGCCTCAATGGCATCACATGCAGTGCCCTGCGGTTCCTCTATAACTCCTAGTGGAGTTTATTTAAAAGCAGATAATTGCTGCCCAGGTATCTGTGGCATTAGCTGCCATTCCCAGATTACAGGGAAAACGCAAGAGGAAATCTAGAAATTCAGAAGGTAAGGTGCCTGTCCTCAGTTTTGTTTCCCAAGTTGCCCTTTCTCATAAGTCTGATGAGGAAGATACATCGGGACTTTCTGAGGGTGAAATCTCAGATTTGGACAGTAAAATTCCTTATTCTGAGGTGGTATCCTTCAGATTTAAGCTTGAAAACCTTTGTGTATTGTTAAAGTTTTAGCTACTTTAGATGACTCCAATACCCCTGTCGTTGTCACTCCTAAGAAATAAAGTAAACTTAAAGGGACAGTCAAGTCCAAAAAAAACTTTCATGTTTCAAATAGGGCATGTCATTTTAAACAACTTTCCAATTTACTTTTATCACCAATTTTGCTTTGTTCTTTTGGTATTCTTAGTTGAAAGCTAGACCTAGGAAGGCTCATATGATAATTGCTAAGCCCTTGAAGGCCGCCTCTAATCACATGCTTTTGTATTTGCTTTTCACAGCAGGGGAGAGCTAGTTCAGGTAAACCCTATAGATAACATTGTGAGCACGCCCGTGAGTTGTGGCAGACACTGCACTAATTGGCTAAAATAAAAGTCAATAGATAATAAATAAAATGTCATGTGATCAGGGGGCTGTCAGAAGATGCTTAGATACAAGTTAATCACAGAGGTAAAAAAGTGTATTATTATAAATGTGTTGGTTATACAAAACTGGGAAATGGGTAATAAAGGGAGTATCTATCTTTTAAAACAACAAAAATTCTGGTGTTGACTGTCCCTTTAATAGTTTCTTTGATGAACCTTTCACTTCTGAGGTTTTTTCTGTGCCGGACCATGCTAGGGAGATTATCTCACAGGAATGGGAGAAAGCAGGGGTGTCTTTTTCCACGTCTCCCATTTTTAAGAAAATTTTCATCAAGGTCTCCAATGGCAACCTACGGTGTGTATTGCCACCGTGACTTATTGGTTCAACTCCTTGTCTGATTCTATTCAAGTAGAGACTTTCTTGGATGAAATTCAAGATAGGATTAAAGCTCTTAAGTTGGCCAATACCTTTATTGCAGATACCATTTTACAGGTTGTTGGACTAGGAGCTAAAACTTCTAGTTTCGCTGTCATAGCCCGCAGGACATTATGGTTGAAATCCTGGTCTGCGGACATTTCCTCTAAGGTCAAGCTTCTGGCGATTCTTTACAAGGGCAAAACCTTGTTTGGACCTGGTTTGGCAGAAATTATCTCTGATATTAAGGGTGGAAAAGGGTATTTTCTACCTCAAGATAAGAAGAATAGGCCTAAAGCATGTCAGAGTAATTTTTGTCCTTTCGTAACTTCAGAGGAAAGCCTTCCCCTTCTTCTTCCAAGCAGAAACAATCCAAGTCTTCTCGGAAAACCAATCAGTATTGGAACAAGGGGAAACATTCAATGAAAACCACAGCTGTTTCCAAATCACCATGAAGGGTTTGCCCTCGATCTGGGATCGGATCAGGTGGGGGGCAAACTTTCTCAGTTCTCTCAAGCCTGGATACGAGATGTCCCAGATCCCTGGACTGTGTACATACGGCTAGATTATGAGTCTTGCGTTAGCCTTAAAAAGCAGCGTTGAGAGGTCCCAACGCTGCTTTTTAACGGCCACTGGTATTACGAGTCAGGCAGGTACAGGTGTACCACTCACTTTTCTTCCACGACTCGAGCTTACCGCAAATCCCCTTACGTAAATTGCGTATCCTATATTTTCAAAGGGACTTGCATAACGCCAGTATTACGAGTCTTGGAAGAAGTGAGCGGTAGACCCTCTCCTGTCAAGACTCCTACCGCTTTTAAAAGTCAGTAGTTAAGAGTTTTATGGGCTAACGCCGGAACATAAAGCTCTTAACTAAAGTGCTAAAAAGTACACTAAAACCCATAAACTACCTATTAACCCCTAAACTGAGCCCCCCCCCCACATCGGAAACACTTAAATAAAATGTTTAACCCCTAATCTGCCGACCGGACATCGCTGCCACTTTAATAAATGTATTAGCCCCTAAACTGCCACTAGTTAAATGTTATTAACGCCTAATCTGCCGTCCCTAACATCGCCAACACCTACCTACATTTATTAACCCCTAATCTTCCGACCCCAATGTCGCCGCTACTATATTAAATTTATTAACCCCTAAACCTAAGTTTAAACCTAACCCGAACACCCCCCTAACTTAAATATAATTTAAATTAAACAAAATAAATTTTCCATAATTAAATAAATTAATCCTATTTAAAACTAAATACTTAACAATAAAATAAACCCTAAGCTAGCTACAATATAACTAATAGTTACATTGTAGCTAGCTTAGGATTTATATTTATTTTACAGGCAACTTTGTATTTATTTTAACTAGGTACAATAGTTATTAAATAGTTATTAACTATTTAATAACTACCTACAAAAGTACCTGTAAAATAAACCCTAACCTAAGTTACAATTACACCTAACACTACACTATAATTAAACTAATTACCTAAACTACCTACAATTAATGACTGGTCACTTAAAGGACCAGTCATTCAGTCGTCGGCCGTCGGATGAAGAGGATGCTCAACATCGGATGTCTTAAAGAAGGACCCTCTCCACTCCGGAAGAATGAAGATAGAAGATGCCGCCTGGATGAAGCCTTCTGCCGGTCTGGATGTCCTCTTCTGGCCGGATAGGATAAAGACTTCGGACCCTCTGGAGGACCACTTGTGCCCGGCTGGGTGAAGACGACTCAAGGTAGGGTAATCTTCAAGGGGGTAGTGTTAGGTTTTTTAAGGGGAGATTGGGTGGGTTTTAGAGTAGGTTTGGGTGTGTGGGTGGTGGGTTTTAATGTTGGGGGGTATTGTATTTTTTTTACAGGTGAAAGAGCTGATTACTTTGGGGTAATGCTCCGCAAAAGGCCCTTTTAAGGGCTATTTGTAATTTAGTATAGGGTAGGAATTTTTATTATTTTGGGGGGCTTTTTTATTTTATTAGGGGATTAGATTAGGTGTAATTAGTTTAAAATTCTTGTAATTCTTTTTTTTCCCTGTAATTTAGTGGGGGTTTTTCCGTAATTTAGTTTATTTAATTTAATTGTAATTAATTGTAGGTAGTTTAGGTAATTAGTTTAATTATAGTGTAGTGTTAGGTGTAATTGTAACATAGGTTAGGGTTTATTTTACAGGTACTTTTGTACTTATTTTAGCTAGGTAGTTATTAAATAGTTAATAACTATTTAATAACTATTCTATCTAGTTAAAATAAATACAAAGTTGCCTGTAAAATAAATATAAATCCTAAGCTAGCTACAATGTAACTATTAGTTATATTGTAGCTAGCTTAGGGTTTATTTTATCGGTAAGTATTTAGTTTTAAATAGGATTAATTTATTTAATTATGGAAAATTTATTTTGTTTAATTTAAATTATATTTAAGTTAGGGGGTTGTTAGGGTTAGACCTAGGTTTAGGGGTTAATAAATGTATAATGTTGGCGGCGGCAGATTAGGGGTTAATAAATTTAATATAATTGCAGCGACATTGGGGGGCAGATTAGGGGTTAATAAGTGTAAGATTAGGGGTGTTTAGACTCGGGGTTCATGTTAGGGTGTTAGGTGTAGACATAAATTTTATTTCCCTATAGGAAACAATGGGGCTGTGTTAGGAGCTGAACACTGCTTTTTTTGCAGGTGTTAGTTTTTTTTTCAGCCAGCTCAGCCCCATTGTTTCCTACGGGGAAATCGTGCACGAGCAGGTTTAGCCAGCTCACCGCTGACTTAAGCAGCGCTGGTATTGAGGTGAGATGTGGAGCTAAATTTTGCTCTACGCTCACCTTTTTGCGGCTAACGCCAGGTTTAAAAAAACCTGTAATACCAGCGTTGTCTTAAGTGAGCGGTGGGAAAAAAAGGCTCATTAGCAATGCACCCATGTTACCGCAAAACTCGTAATCTCGTCGATAGTATCCCAGGGTTACAAATTGGAATTCAAGACTTTTCCTCCCAGAGGCAGATTCCTTTTCTCAAGATTATCTGCAGACCAGATAAATAGAGAGGCATTCTTGAAATGTATACAACATCTTTCCTCCCTGGGAGTGATTGTTCCAGTGCAGGAACAGGGTCTCGGGTTCTACTCCAAGCTATTTGTGGTTCCCATTCTAGACTTGAAGTGTATAAACAAGTTTCTCAAAGTTCCATCCTTCTAGATGGAGACTATACACTCAATTCTTCCTTTAGTACAAGAGGGTCAGTTCAGGACAACCATAGATCTAAAGGATGCGTATCTTCTTGTTCCTATTCACAGAGATCATCACAGATTCCTGAGATTTGAGCGTCATCTTTTAAACTAGCAAAATCTCACACAGAGATATTGTTGTCTTTTCTTAATTTCCACGGATCACATGTGAATCTGGAAAAAAGCTCCCTTTCCCCTGCTATGAGTAGTGTACTTAGGGACAATAATAGATTTTCTATTGATGAAGATTTTTCTGACAGAGGTCAGCAAAAACAACATAATTTCCTCTTGCTACTGCTCATCTTTCAGTGGCTCAATGTATGGAGGTAATCGGTCTGATGGTGGCTTCCATGGACATCATTCCTTTTACTCGATTCCATTTGAGAGCTCTCCAGTTGTGCATGCTCAGACAATGGAATGGCGACCATGCAAATCTATCTCAGAGAATAGAGTTAGATCAGTCGTTAAGGGATTCTCTGCCATGGTGGATATCTCAGGAACATCTGTCTCAGGGCACATGCTTTCGGAGACCTTCCTGGGTGATCGTGACCACGGACGCCAGCCTGTTGGGCTGGGGAGCAGTCTGGAACTCATTAAAACACAGGGTCTTTGGTCTCAGGAGGAGTCTGCTCTTCCCATCAACATCTTGGAGTTGAGGGTGATTTACAATGCTCTATTGGCTTGGCCTCACGTGTCCTCAGCCCAGTTTATCAGGTTCCAGTCAGGCAACATAACCTCTGTGGCTTACATCAATCACCAGAGAGGAACTCAGAGTTCCTTAGCCATGAAGGAGGTTACTCTGATTCTTCAGTGGGCAGAGACACACAATTGCTGTCTATCTGACATCCACATTCCAGGAGTAGACAACTGGAAAGCGGGTTTTCTGAGCAAACAGATTTTTCATCCTGGGGAGTGGAAACTCCATCCAGAGGTGTTTTCCAGCTTAGTCCTCAAATTGGGGGTGCCAGAGTTAGATCTGATGGCATCCCATCAGAATGCCAAGCTTCCAAGGTACGGTTCAAGGTCAAGAGATCCACAGGTTGTTCTGATAGATGCTCTGGCAGTTCCTTGGGTTTTCAAGTTGGCATACCTGTTTCCTCCATTTGCTCTCCTTCCATTTGTCATTGCTCGTATCAAACAGGAGGGGGTGTCGGTGATTCTAATAGCCCTTGCGTGGCCTTGCAAGATCTGGTTTGCAGACCTAGTGGATATGTAATTTCTCCCACCTTGGAGACTACCTCTGAGGAAGGACCTTTTATTGAAAGATTTTTTTGCATAAGTAGACAAATAATCATCAAACATTTAGCAAACACTAATGTTATGTCACATTATCAACGGGATTCAGTAATATATCCAATAGGAGTATGCCTATTATTGTAATCTAAAAACAAGAAAAAAGACAGATGCGCCACATGGCCCAATATTGTTTGTTCCAGACGGTGTGTATAGTGTAGATGTGCAAGATTAAACTCACATGCATAAAAGCACTCCAAATAGTGCCGTGGGAGCAGTCTGGGATCTATAACAGTCACCCAGCAGACCGACCCCAGACTGCTCCCACGGCACTATTTGGAGTGCTTTTATGCATGTGAGTTTAATCTTGCACATCTACACTATACACACCATGTGGAACAAACAATATTGGGCCATGTGGCGCATATGTCTTTTTTCTTGTTTTTAGATTGCTATCCTGGGATCCAGGCCGGGTCCTTTACAGATTGCTGCCTAGATTACGTCTACTTCATCACAAGAGACTCTCTTTTTTCCTTATTTACAGTGTGAAATCTATTGTCTGTTTAGATCATTAATGTACTAATACTGTTAATACTGTTAATCTAATATTATCTTATATACTATATCTGGCCATAATTTGGTTTTCATTTGTGCCAGATAATATATAGACACTCTACTCGAATATTACCTTATACTGTTCTAACTATTTGTATACTTATATTGTATATCCACTCAAGGGTGCCCCCTATCTAGTAGAATGCCTATTATTGACCTTATTTGTATTGGGCATAGTTGCATATTACATTAGCATATATAAAAGAACATCATTAAATTGTAATAACAGTGGCTAATACAACATACAGACATACATGAAAAACCAGGGTGAATTTCTATAGGATTTATTTTCCGCGGCTTACGAAGTAAGCTCAAAGGTGTAAAGAAGTGGGGTAGGGAGTTACAGGTAATATTTAGTGAAATGGCTCAATTTAAATGCTCTTAGAGAAAACTTACCCCTCAGATCAGGAGAAGAATTTCCTTTGCTTAAGTAAGCTCAATGGTATAAGAAAAAAAAGGGAAGGGGGGGGGAGCCAACAAAGACCAAAGAGGTAGGAGTTAGGGGGTAAAAAGAGAAAGATAAAATTTTAGACTGGGTTGGCAAAGAGTATATACCTCACTGCGAGGAGATATAAGATCTATGCATCAAGTTTTGACCAAATAAGATGTTCAGTGGACTGTACCTTCCCTCTGGGATCATGGCACTATTAGAGCAATACGGTAAAGGAATGTGGTTGGTATTTCCCCACAGGGGTAATTGTCACCACTGGACGGAGACGGAAAAGGGTTATTGGATATGACCCACTCTATCACGTAGAGTGGGAAAGGGTGAGGGGAGATACCTTACTTTTCTTTTATTCGCTATAAAAAAATCACTGGAGACCATACCATTATCTTAGCTAAGTAATAGGAATATATTTGAGGCTAGTAGGACTATAATAGTACTATAACACTTGCAGAAACTAGCACAATCTTTCAAATTGTTTCTGCCAGAATCCCTTCTAGTTCAAAGTATGTAAATATTAATAGGGTAAAGAAACTATTGTCAGATTGTGGTATAGAGAATGCCCCATCCATGTAGTACCATCAAAATATGGTATGCTGCTAACTATGTATGATGACCCCAGGTAAATATGTATTAGCTTATCCCATTGGGCTAGGGAATGGGTACTATGGTTAGCGAAGACAGTAATCCTAAATAGTAGGAGAGATCACCACACATATAGGGTCATTGGCTCCTGTAGATGGTCTGATATCTTATAGAAGTTCCTGTATTCCAGTGGGTCATAAAATGAGAACCTATGGGCAGGGAGATATACATTGGTTACTCTATATTTAATATTATTGGCTAAGTGTGTGGCCATATATATTTACAATCACATGTCAATTGTGTAGGCAATGTTTAAATTGGGGGCATCCCCGTACTCTAGGGGCCCTCCAAGAATCATGAATAGTGATTAGTGTATACTAGTGAAGTTGTGAAGACCTAAGAGGATTTGGCACTACCAAAACATTCCTCAGTAAGACGTAATAGGAGGACTAAGCTGCACCATCTCGGCCGCCGACAGCGCAACCATATTATTATATCACGCATGTCTTTTTAAAGAGAAACAAGCAATACGTACAGGGATGAGATTCCACTATGGTGTCTCCCTAGGTTATCTATATTGGTAGGTATGTTTAGAGTACAGTGTACAGGATAGTGTTATATATATTCTCAACAGGTTAAATAAACACCAACTACTGTGAAACTGTACCTTGCATCTACAAATGATATTTCCAGATATATATCTGTGCCCTTAAATATAGTATGAACATATATGGACCCTTCCGTTGACATCCTGTAAACAAGTATAGTGCAACACGAAACAAAAGCATATGATAACTTTAGTTATATAATAAACTTCGTAAGATCCCACAATGCATAGATCATCTACAATAATAGGTCTTATACTAACGTTTTTGCCCCTTTAATTAGAGCAATCTTCACATATTCATGGACACACATAGAACAATTATCATAAAGAGTCAACTATTATTCTAGTAGAGGGCAACCAGATTAAAGCAATCAGAGAGATATTATCAACAAATTATGCTATGATGAAAAACTATCTGACTAGCAGGAATATACTCAAAATAAAGGAGTTGTAGTTCAGGGCACTGCAGAGCTAGCGTATAGTGCGGAAGGAGGCGAGAACAGACTGAGCATTATGCAAAAGATATTTGAATTGTCTTTCATAAAAGCCCTATAGATGTCTAGTAGGGCAGAGCTATTAGGATCTCCAATCATACAGCTGTATGCGTGTACCCCAGTGAACTGTCCTAAATAAAACAAGATATCATACCCCACACCGGTTGGTCTTGTGAGCCGGAGTCAAAGAGAAAAACCCCCCAGTTGTAAACAGAAATAAATATTGCCCTTAGGTGCTAGTGTTCTAAATAATCATAAAGTGCCCAAGCCGCTTCCAATTATGGTCCATTGGTCTATCCCACACCGGTACTCAAGCCCACTTGACACTCCTGATAAAAGATCTCTGGTGTGGTAGTCTCTTCCTTCATCCCCTGCATGGCTATTAAAATGTGGCTGCTCAACACCTAGCTGGTGTAGGCACTGAGCTCAGTCATTTTGCAGGCAGTAGACGGGAGGAGTAGGACCGTTAAATCTGGCCATACCCTCTCTGAAGCCTTTTCTTCAGGTGAGTTAGCTACCCTCATAATCAGGCCACTCCGAAACTGCATGATCGTATCAGGATCAAGAAACCACTCATACTGGGTGGGCGCTTCCGCTGTCAGGTTGTTCAGATGAGAAGCCCTGCTCGGTCTGCCTGCTCCGTTATCGAGTGGGGCGATTGAGGTATCAAGAGATTACTTAATCTCCTTGTGCGTATTAAATGTGATGTTTGTGCTCACATCCTCAATAGTTGCTTGAGTCTCGTTGGTCTCCATTGCTGCGATCCTCTTGGGGGTCATCTCCCACTGCTGAGTTTCATGCCGTCCAGATAATAGTTTTGTCTCAGTATCGGACGATGTCAGTTCTAGGATCAATCTCTCCCTTACCTGTAGTAATCGCTCAAGAAGGGTGTCCAGGAGTCTTCCCTTGTGAAAAGTCAAGTCTAGCAGTAATCCTCCACGTGGGCCCCAATATGGCCACTCTGGAGAAGTCCTGATCATAAGCTCCTTGAGGAGTATGTGAGTCCACACTGCTTGGCAGTGTCCTTTTCAGTCTCAGAGCTACAATTTCCAATTCTATGTACCCTCAGACGAAGTAATCACACAGAAAAAGTTAAGCTGAACAGTCAAAGTTGCGTTAATTTGTGCTGTATAGCCGGGACTATGGTAATATGCGACCGTTCAGTCTCAAAGCAGGCTCCGCCCCCCGAGGAAGGACCTTTTGATTCAGAGTCCATTTCTTCATCCAAATCTCGTTTCTCTGAAGCTGACTGGTTGGAGATTGAACGCTTAATTCTGTCTAAGCATGGTTTTTCTGAGTTGCTCATTAAAACTATGATTCAGGCTTGCAAGCCTGTTAAGCCTGTTACTAGAAAGATTTACCATAAGATATGGCGTAAATATCTTTATTGGTGTGAATTCAAGGGCTACTCTTGGAGTAGAATTAGAATTCCTCAAATTTTATCTTTTCTTCAGGAAGGCGTGGAGATGGGATTGTCAGTACCCTGAAGGGTCAGATTTCTGCTTTATCAGTTTTACTACATAAACGTTTGGCAGATGTGCCAGATGTGCAATCTTTTTGTCAGGCCTTGGTCAAAATCAGGCCTGTCTTTAAGTCTGTTCCTCCTCTTTGGAGTCTTAACCTTGTTCTTAAAGTTTTTTAGCTGGCTCCATTTGAGCCATTGCATTCCATAGACATTAAGTTGTGATCTTGGAAGGTTTTGTTTCTTGTTGCTATCTCTTCTGCTTGAAGAGTCTCGGAACTCTCAGCTCTGCAGTGTGATTCCCCTTATCTTATTTTTCATGCCAATAATTTTGGTCTTCGTACTAAGTTAGGTTTCCTTCCTAAGGTTGTTTCTAATAGAAATATAAATCAGGAAATTGTTGTTTCCTCTCTGTGTCCTAATCCTTCTTCTTCCATAGAACGTTTGTTACACAATTTGGATGTTGTACGTGCTCTTAAATTCTACTTACAGATGACTAAGGATTTTCTCCAGTCCAGTACTCTGCCCTCTTTGTCTGTTTCTCTGGGAAACGTAAAGATTAGAAAGCCACTGCTACTACTCTTTCTTTTTGGTTATGAAGTATAATTCGTTTGGCTTATGAGACTGCTGGACAGCAGCCTCCTAAGAGAATCACGGCTCATTCCACAAGAGCTGTTTCCTCTTCTTTGACTTGGAAATGAAGCTTCTGCGGAACAAATTTGCAAGGCTGCAACTTGGTCTTCATACTTTTTCCAAATTTTCCAAATTTGATACTTTTGCCTCGGCTGGGGCTTCTTTTGGGAGAAAGGTTCTTCAAGCGGTGGTGCCTTCTGTTTAGGACTGCCTGTCTTGTCCCTCCCTATTTATCCATGTCCTCTAACTTGGGTATTGGTTCCCAACAGTAATTACTCAAGCCAAGGACTCACCATATCTTAGGGAAAAAAAAGAAAATGTATGCTTACCTGATAAATTTATTTATTTCCGGATATGGTGAGTCCATGGCCCCACCCCTTATTTTAAGACAGTTGTTCTTTTGACTATAACCTCAGGCACCTCTACACCTTGTGGGGTTGTGGGTAAGGGAGTGATACTTAACAGTTTAACTGTGGTGCTCTTTGCCTCCTCCTGCTGGCCAGGAGTGATATTACTCAAGCCGTGGACTCATATCCGAAATAAACAAATTTATCAGGTAAGCACAATTTTTTTTTAATCTTTTTGATAAATTAAGAATTAGCTGTACATACTATAAGGATCTGCTAATCAAATTACATTATTACTGGAACATTGTTAACTAAGAATCCAGTATGGAAGGCAATGTTACTATTATTATTCATTAACTTAAAGTTACAGTTGGCCCTATCAGTTTTTGCTTCCTTCTATGAATACAGTAGTTCCTGTTAACAATCTGTGCTCCAGCTTACTGGATCCAACATGTTAGTTATCTGAAGTTGTTTTATATTCCTAATACACACAATCCAATATTACTGGCTTAGATTATTTCACTTACAGCCACTGCCACAAAGTTGTGTTTCTAAGGACGTTTTATCACTTGAGTTTGCCTTTTTGTTTCATAATAAAAATGTAATAATCAGAAGGACTTCTAAGGAGAATATCATGCTGTCCTTAAATTCTGCTTTAGACTTATATTTTCTTTATCACTGCTGTTAATAATTACCTCCTTCTTTGTAGCCGATCATCCCTCAACAAATGCATTTTTTTCTTCACTAACATGACTGTACTTGATATTGACTATAATGTGAGCTAGCCCCTGCACCTCTGCATGACAGTAGCTGGGTAGAGATATCATAGTTAAATTACATGAAACCCAAATTCTTTATTTCAGGATCCAGAAAGAGTATACAATTTTAAACAACTTTCCAATGTGTTTATTGTATTTAATTTTATTTAAGTTGCTCCATTCTCATGGTATCCTTTGTTGAAGGAGCAGCAATGCTCTACTTATAGTTAGCTTAACACATGAGAGGAGGCATATGTACAGCCACCAGTCAGTAGCTAATGCTCAGTAGTGCATTGCTGATCCTGAGCCTACCTAAGTATGCTTTTCAGGATACCAAGATAGCAAAGCCGATTAGATAATAGAAGTAAATTGCTAACTTGTGTAAAATTATATGCTCTATCTAAATCATGAATGAAAAATGTTGGTGTGGGAAATGCAGCTGCGTCATTGAACAAATCATGTATGAAGAGGGGCTATCCGGTTCATGGAAGGTATTAGGAAAAATAAAAACACTTATAGGTAGTTTTTGAAAACCTCCTTTTACATGCACTATCTATGCACTGCTTATACATATGCAGTACCTATACAAAATATAGGTTACTATCCCTTTAACTTATTCAGTACTGTTGCTGATTATGTTAAAACTTTTTAATTATGTTTAACATATAGTTTCAATTAAGTGAATATTCTGTTTAAAATCAATGTGTGTATCTTTGGTGTTTTGAACTAGACTATTAAATAATGGGGAAAAACTGCACCTAACAATTTTTAATGATTAGTTATTGAGAGCTCATGGTTTATACCATGAGATAAGATATCATCTAGCTATCTAGCTATCATTCTATTTATCATCTATCTATTTATCATCTATTTATCTATCTATCTATCTATCTATCTATCTATCTATCTATCTATCGTACCATTTATCCAGGTATATAATGTGTTTATTTATCTAGTTATATATGCATAGAGATATAAACACACAGCATTCATCTAAATGAAACTTGAAAGTTCACACAAAGAAATTGTTCCATAGAGACTACAAAAAAGCAGTCAAAATGCCAGTCGTATAACAAAAATACTAAGATCATTTTTGGTGACATTAAACACAGAATGAAAAGTTAATGGTAAACTATGAACAAATATAAAATTGAAATTGGAAAAAAATGTCATTCCAATCCAGAATGTTAATAAATACTGAAACTAATTGAACAATATCATAAATGTTTAAATATGTATAAATATTAGTAATGCTAAATACTAACCATGAAAAAAGTTGTATTGCGGTAGTATATTCATATACAGTCTATGAACATCTAGCTCTCAAATACATTTTGTATGATAACCAATACAATCAATACAATATGTTCAATACATAACAAAAGCAAATAATGCACCTATCTAACCAAAACTCATTGCAGAATGTGAAAGAGAATAGTGTACCATGTAAAGCTAAGGTTAACACAACTCAAAAAGCGTTCTTCTATAGATAACAGAAGCAAATATATAAAAACACATTTTCCAAAAAAATAAGTAGTATTTAAATATGCTGGTTGGAAAACTGGAAAAAAAGTATGAACCCCCAACAAAGGAAACAATCTATTTCTGAAACACTAGCTACAGTATATGTTTTCCTTCTCTAAACATATAAAGTAATTTTTAATATTGCACAAAAAACATTTTCTAACACTAACAGATTTAAATAATCTAAAATATACCTGTAACCTCTACCACACAATTTACTGTTATTTGAAGTAAAACCATTGTTGGACTTAAATAAATAAATAGATTTTGCACTAGATAACTTACTACTGTAATGAATTATATGTTGTTTTGTTTGTTTGTGCATTTTTAACAATCTTTTAATATAAACCATTTTCATAAAAGTAAATAATGTTACATTTGTAGCGTTTCCTGGGACCTCTCAGGAGAGAGCTCTCAGCAGGAAAAATATACGTTTAAAAAAAAATCTACAATGTAATATTCATAATCCTAATTTATGTACAGAAATTACATATTATTATTATTATTATTATTATTATTATTAGTATTAGTATTATTATTATTATTATTATTATTATTAGTATTATTATTATTATTATTATTAATAAAAAAAAAATTAGAAACTGTTGCATATGCACTTTGAGAACTTTATTTAAAATTAACACTGTAGACCTTTTGCATATACATTTTGACAATTTGCTAACATAATCTGGCCTTAAAAGTACTTAGCCACACTCAGAATTAGATAGTTTGGCTATAGTTTGGTAGCATAGACGCTGCATACATTTCTGTTGGAAACACATAAATCAAAATACATTAGAGCTTTAATAAACAATATCAGACTTAAAAAGTACCTGTAGAAACAACATTAGTTGTATGGTTGGAGACTGGAAGGTATTCAGCGGCACTATGATGCATCCTGAGGGGAAAAGTTGCTGAAGAATCAGAATTTAAAGGCAAAAAAGAATCAGCTGTCACAAATGCTTGGAAACTCATTCCCCCTGACAGAATGAAAAGAAAGAATGGGAATATTGCTTCCTTTGTTCTTTTCTTGTCAGAAAGTTTTTTGTTTTTTTTTAAATTAATTACAAGCCTTTATGTAATACTTGTCTTTTGCTTAGAAATAAACATTAATAGTGCAGCATGACAAATACAAGTCGTGTGCAGGTATTTATACTGTTGGTAAATCCACTTATTCATATTAATGTTTTTTTTCCCAGGAGACTGCTACATAAACACAAGACTCACTCTTCCCACCTCTTAGGACAATACCCAGCCAATTGGTTTGCGAAAACTGAAACCTGAAACCTTCTCATTTTAGTGTTTTCTACTAGTCCAATTTTACCATTTTTTTTCTGTGTTATCAGTCATTCACAGTACTAAATTAAATTTGTTATACACACCACCCTAGTTAAAAGAATTAGATTTCAGTGCATGACTAAAATTTAAGCCACCAGATTTTGGAGTATTTCAGTGTTAAATGAGAAAACCGTTGACATAAGGAATAGTACATTTGTTCTTACCAAACATAGAAGTAAATTAGAAAGTTGTTTAAAATTGTTTCTAAATCATGAAAGAAAGAAAAAAGAAGAAGAGGTTCCATGACCCTTTAATGGGCTTCATGACAGACTAGTCTATATTTGATTTATTTTTATATCATATTTTTATTGAGGGTTATCATCACATCATACAAGACCAAATATCTTAGAATGAGTAAATATGTTTCAATGACTTAACATTGTGAAATTAGACAGAGTAGTGAAAAAACAATCTCAACGGAAATTGTCTTTATCAAGATAAGAAGAGAGTCCTAATTGTTGCCTACTAAAACAAAACAAGGCCACTGATACATCCATAACACAAACTAGCAGGTATAACTAGCAAGAAGGCTGCTTATGGACAGTCCTATATAAATTGGTTACAATTTGTTACAGGTTAAAGACTCACTTATTGATCTTGGAATAAGAATAATGACTTTCTAAGAAAAACTTTCAAATTATAAGAAATAATATGCAATAAAAATAGAGAACCCACTACTGGTTTATAAATATGAACACGTATGCTTATAGATGGGTGAGTCTGATATAATAAAACAAATGTGGCTTCATAGAAAAGTCAGACATTTGGCTCAAGTAGAAGTATGGTGCATTGCAACCAACAAACTCCCCAGCAGGTAACAATTGGTTCAGAAAATGATGACTACATTGCTTACCAAAATGTTTTATCAATTGCTAAGCCTGGAACCCGATGAGCATACTCACTATTAATTTTAGTAGATATCAGATAATAGAGCAGATTCCCTAAAATGTAACTTTCCCAAGCAAAATAGTCTAATTTCAATGTGCCCCCATTATAATAACAACAACTATGCTGTGACCTAGGAGTATAAAGCTGGGGTAAAAATAGGCAATGTAAAAAAAGCTATTATGGGGATCATCTAATGTATAGCTTTATATTTAAAAAATAATATAAGAATGTAGTAAGGGCAATAGAACAACTTGAATATAAAAAGGGTACCTCCAAAAGTAAAGATGTAAAACAATTGTATCTCACAGTCCCGGCCATTGACAGAGAAGCATAGTGATACACATAAGAGGAGAGGTGAATATAGAGAAAAACAAGCTGTAACCCTTAAAACATAATATAAAGCATTTGTGATCTATAAGCAAACTGTTAGGAAAGAGTTAAACTTTATATCAGCACAACTCTATGGCTCTACAACCTAAATATAGGGAGCTTCTAATAGTTGCGAACAACAGACTAGACCCAATACAGAATTAGATCCTAGAGGCCAATAAGGAAAAACATTACAGATCTGCAAATAGTTACACTTAGATAACAGCTTATGGCACTTTACATCACATGGGTTATATGTCTCCCCACCACTATCACTGAGTTTAGTATGCTCAGGTTATTTATATATATATGCATTAGGCAGATCTCTAGATTGCTTTTGATCATTAAAGCAAAGCAAAGTTAGCCATTCGAGAATCTCACCCAATCTTTGTTCCAGGCTGCAGAAGACTTCCATCTATCAAGAGCTTAGATACATCAGGTAAAATAAGGACTCATCATGGCAATACTTCTTCTATATATGATTTAGTTTGCAATGTTAGTGGATTTATTTGATAATAAAGCAGGCCAAAGCCTCAAATAAAGGAAGTCTGAGCCCTCAACGGTTCAGAATCTCAGCTCTGGAATCATAAGCACTGAAATTTTGGTATCAATAAAGTCAGTAGTTTGCAGTGTAGCTGAAACTGAAGAGTCTATAGAAAGACACTGTAAGAGTCCCATGCTAATCAGCAAATTAACTAGGTCACACCAAGAGCCTCAGATATTTTTACCTATAATGGCCACTGCCCGGACATGCCCCCTGAATTTTTATTTTATCAAATTCTGAGGCAGCAAACGTGAATATTATTTTAAATAAATAATAATAATAATAAAACAAACAGCAAATATCAGTAAATTCTACAATATATTGAAAGTAACAACATAAGAAAAAAACAATAAAAAAAAAAAAAAAAAAAAACAATAATGGTTACGGGAAAACCAGAAAATTACTTCAATTCAGATTCAGTAGTATTTTTCTTTTCAGATCAGTAAGTGACAAATTAAGCTTTACTGAAATCAAAGGTGCTGCTTCTAATGAGCAACCGTTAATACCTCGCTACAAAGAACAAGTTCAATTTTCAAGAATACCGGCATCACAAAAATGCATTAAAAACCTTAAAAACAAGTCCTGTTTTCAATGGATGCGGAAAAGGCCTTCAATAGGGTCCATTGGCAATTTTATAGCCCACATCTTCTCACTATAAGGTTATCGCACAGCTTGGGTAAAAGTGAATGGCCTTCTATCTGACAAACTTCTTAACCAAAATGAAACCCTGCAGGACTGCCCACTCTCCCATATCCTTTTTGCCATATCTATCGAGGCACTTGCACAAAAGATCCGGGAAGAAGTTCTAATCACAGGAATACATACCAAGACCCATGTACACAAACTGGCCCTATACGTGGACAACATTTTGCTCACACTTACAGAAATTGACACCTCCCTACCCAAAGCACTAACAACCTTGAGAGAATATGGTAATGTCTCAAATTTTCACCTTAACCTAACTAAGTCTGAAATCTTAAATATAACTTACTACCCTAGCTGCTCCAGCACTGCCCTCTGAAAAGGCAACAAACACAAATGAAGTATCTTGGATAATACCTCTCCCCAGACCCCAAGATATTTTTCCAGGCCAATTACATAACCCTAGAGCTGACTCTTATTGCAGATTTATCTAGCTGGAGAATTAAATCAATTTCCTGGCTGTGCCAAATTAACGTAGTGAAAATTAACATTCTGCCTAGGATGTTATACTTACTCCAGACTACTCCCATACCTCTACCAACTGACCATCTAAAAAGAATAAAAGCACCTATAGAGCAATACATCTGGGGGGACCCCAAGCCTAGAGTAGCTAAATGGTCATTATACTTTCCAAGGGACAGAGGCGGTTTGGGAGTGCCAAACATCACCGTATACAAGCAGGCAATCACATTACACAGACTTCTCGATTGGTGCCAAAACAATCCCAATAAAGAATGGGTCCAGCTGGACTGCTATATACTAGATAATAATAATGCCGGACTGGTTGCTTGGCTCATTACAAAACACAGACCAAAAGCAGTCACTCTATATCCACTGTTTTTAGACTTTTACTATAATTGGGATAAGATTCTCAACACCTCAACAAATATATCTACTGTGTTTTCCCCACTAATACCCTTCTGCAATAACCCAACATTACCTTGGGACCTCACAGAGACCAGACAAGACAGGCATATTAGAGACAGAATACTCACCACCCTATTTTCAAGAGAACAGACTCAAAACATTTGGCACTATTTGAGAGAATATGCCAGACATTAATTTGAACTGGCACTTATACACTTGGAAAGATACCATCACATGCAGCAAGGGACCATTGATACTCATGAACTCATGTTAGCTGCTTGGGACAACAATAAAACACAACCAAATAGATAACATGTGAATACTATTATTAACCAGTGTGGGGAGAAGGCTTTAGAAGTAGGAAACACGAGAACCTCTAGACCTTACAGTAACAGAAATCATGTGACAGGACAGGGTAATATAGTGCAGAAGCTACCTTCTGACAAACACCACCCCAAAACTTACACACCACACCAGAACAAGTTAGCCAGAGCACACCCACATTAAGGGTATAACGGTATACAGATCACCACAAATATGTTGACCAGTATACAATGTGATCTCGAAGAGCATGACAGGTTCCCTGACCCCAGAAACATCTCCAAGTATCAAGTAGAATGTACCGCACCCCTAACTAATTAGCTATTGTTTACAACAATTTACCACGCAGGACGCTCAAGTGGACTTACTATTATAGCATTCCCAAAATAAATATGAGGCAATTATTGTACAAACAATGCACATTTTTCTTTTCTTTATTATTTCCTATACTTCTTGTCATTATCATTTGTAATGTCTAATATACCTTTGAACTCAATAAAGCTTTTAAAAACCAAAAAAAAACCCTAAAAAACAATCTTTTGAAAATAGAAAAAGTACACCCTTTATAAAACATTCAACTCTTACATGCACAAAAAGATTGAGAGACATAATTGAGAGACATAAAAGGAAATTCAAAAGTAGCCAATCATGTCAGCTTTGAAATAGTAAGACTTGACCACAAGACTAGGTACTTCACATTGGCATGGAGTCCTTTGACAGGGATTCTGTATGCTTTAGCAAAGTTTAGGTGAAAAACATTGATCAAGCCTCAAGAACACCCTGTCCCACCCATTGCCAGTCACTAGTCCTCTCTCTTTGAGGTTTTTGAGCCATTTTCATTCTATCCAGCAACATTACAGCAAATATTTAACAATTACAAAAATTTTCATTAAGGAGTGTTTTTGGGTTATAATTATTGCTTTCCCACTATGCTAGCAGTGCTAGCTGTAAGTGCAAAATATCATATATTGGGTCACTAATTATAACTATATTTATATTTATATATAATATATATATAGTATATATATATATATATATATATATATATATATATATATATATATATATATATAAAAGAAAGGACCACACCCCTGTCCCAGACGCCGCCAATAACACATTCCGATTGGATTGAGATTAATTAACTCCACTACTCTTGAGGTGGCGGAGGCTAAGTAGCTACTTAACTAGCATTCCAGGCCTGCTCCCATTAGCCTGAAATGCTAAGTCCCCGAAGCTGCATCAGCAGCTTAATAAATAGGGGCTGATATTCTCATTTTATAAACCAAGCCCCTTGGTAGCCTATAGACCATCTATGTATCTAGCCCAATAGTTTCTAAAAAAAAATATTAAATCACTGGTAAATTTGAGATGCAAAGAGAGTTGAAACATTTCAAGATTTGGAATGTCTTCCATTACACTTAAGATTTTTGGCAGATGAGTGATATTAAAAGAAAGGCATGATAGAACAGGGGTGGTAAACATTTTTGAGAGTTTGTGCCCATGGTACTTTTTTTTTTTTAAGTAAAAGGAACATTAAAGAAACATTAAAATTATTATTTATTTTTAATGGATAATATTTGTACAAAAATTAAGGTTACTTGCTGATATATAGCATGGATTTTTATGAAAAATAATTTATTAGGCACAATTATTAGAGAATAAAACCAAACAATGTGCTGAAGAAAAAATGTTTGAGTCCACATCGAAAACCCATGCCACCGGTACTCTACTTCTGGTCAGTAAGAGAATCCTACAGAAAGACCAACAGTATGTAATCAATAGATGGAATAAAGTAAACTCACTAATGGTATGCAAATAGAAATATTACAAAATGTTTGCCTTTGGTTCCTTAAATGGACATCCAAGTCAAAATTAAACTTTCATGATTAAGATAGGTAATGCAATTTTAAACAACGTTCCAATTCACTTTTATTATCAAATTTGCTTTGTTTTTCTTTATATTCTTTTTTGAAAGCTAAACCTAGGTAGGCTCATATGCTAATTTCTAAAACCTTGAAGGCCACCCCTTATTTCAATGCATTTGGCAGTTTTTCACAGCTAGAGGGCGTACTTTCATGTGTTTCATATAGATAACACTGTGACCACACCCTGGATTTACAAGTGAGAGGGCACTGAACTGGCTAAATACATGTCTGACAAAATAAATGAAATAAGGGAGCAGTCTGCAAAGACTTAGATACAAGGTAATCACAGAGGTAAAAAGTGTATTAATATAACCGTGTTTTTTATGCAAAACTGGGGAATGGTTAATAAACGGATTATCTATCTATTTAAACAATAAACAATTCTGGAGTAGACTGTCCCTTTAATAAAAATCATGACTATTCTGTCATGAAACTTGGATAAAATATATTTTATTACATTCAAGTTTTTATCTAATGAAAGAAAAGAGAGGTGTGATTTTTTCAGAATTTTTGATAAACCGAAAATTTCTAGGATGATATTCTGAAATTTGTGAAAATCCCAGGGATCTGCCACAGTCATAAAATATCAGGTGAACTGCCATAATTGCAAATCTTACAAGTTATGTGGTGTGAGAATGTTTAAAGTCTAAATGGACTAACCAATCTAAGTCCATGAAAAGATTTTTTGAAGAGAACAAAAATATTTATTTTCCATTTTTTGCCATTTACTAGTAGTTTTCACATATGGCAAGAGAAAAGTTTTCCAAAATCGATAGTATCAATTACTTAAAATCTGACATTAATATAATGTAGCCAGCCCAATTAGTTTTATTGTAAGGCATCAAGTTTGGTTAAAGATGGTTTTATAAAATGGAAAATTAAGAAAATTATAGCTCAAATATATATATATATATATTTATATATATATATATATATACTGTATATATATTATATATATATATATATATATATATATATATATATATATATATATATATATATATATATTTAGAATCAAGAATAGGCACCAGCGCTCAAAATCTGTAACACTTCGTATTTTCTTATTTTTGGTTCTATGTAGATCACTGTTAAGTGTGTGCGTCCCAAAATTTTAGGTTCGTGACATCACTACTTATCACATGCTTTTTAAATCACAAAGAGACAGAAAGTACACGTGGGCCATATAGATAACACTGTGTTCAGGCACAGGGGGTTATTTAAGATTTAGCACAAAACAATGCTAAATTTAAGACACTAGATAATAAACAGTCACAGTCATGTAATCAGGGGGCTGGAAGAAGGTTCCTAGATACAAGGTAAATAATATGTTCGCTCGAAGCGGAAGAAATGCATTTTAAGACAGCTTTCCAGAAGCTCAATTATGAACCCAATTGGGGGTCCCACATAGGGGTATTTCAGAAGATGTCTCTTAATGGACCGTATAAAGACTTGTAACGTCCAATGTTACAAGTATATCCTCATCCCTCACTGGTCCTATATTTTTTAGCAATTTAATGACATCGCTTGAGTCCTTCAGGTAACTCGACATGTGTTGCACTATTGGTTGTAGTATACTATCCATGTATACTGCCAGTGGTTGAAGGAGTGAGTCTGTTGCAGCAACTATTGGTCGTCCCGGTGGTTCACTTAGATTCTTATGGATCTTGAGAAGTGTGTAAAAAACGGGAACCTTCGGATAATCCTTAGTAAGGAATTCAAATGTATGTTTATCAATCCACTCCATAGCAAATGCCTCTTTTAATAGGTCATCAATCCATTCCTTGAACTTAGTAGTAGGTTTGCTGGGTAGTGCCCTATAGGTATCTTTTTCATTGAGCTGTTGTAATATTTCTTTCCGATAATATTCATAGTCCGGAACGACCACAGCACCACCCTTGTCAGCCCTTCTTATGACAATCGATTCATCTTTAGTTAAACCCTTTAGTGCCTCCCTCTCACTTCTGGTTAAATTAAACCGTACTTCCGGTTGTTGGGTATGTATTGAATCCTTAAAGTCTTTTTCAAGCTTATCAGTGAAAGTCTTAATGGTGCTGCTCTGGCCATTTGGGTCAAATGTGCTCTTTCTTTTGAATTGACAAGAATCCCCACTAGTGGGTCCAAAGTATTCATACAGCTTGAGTGTCCTTTGGAAATGCAATATATCCAAGTCAAATTCATCTGTAAGATCTGTTGGCACATATGAAAACCCTTTTTGTAACAGCTTTTCCTCATCCAGTGTCAAAACCCTACTACTGATGTTAATCACTATGCTGTTTCCTTTCATCTTCTCCTCTGGCGTGGTGGTCTGCCTCTTACACTGACTTCTCTGCGGGTGCGGGCGCCTCCCCCGTTTTTTGAACGGGTTATCACCCCTCTCTCTTCATATGCAGCACTGTTAGTTTGGATGCCATGAGTGTTATCAGAGTCAGTACCCGATCCTGAGGAGTCCACAGTAGTTAAATTCTGGGGTCTTCTAGCTCTATACTGCCTAGGGCTATACTCTCTCCACCTCTGTCTTTCCTCAGGTTTCAACAACCATTTATAGACACGTTTTTCCCGGTAGTCTTCTAATACAGCTTCAAATTTCCTACTTTTAAAGTCAGTTAATTCCTTCTGATATTGATCAAGCTGAGCCTTAATTTTGTTTTCCCAATCACTTGCACCTTTCTCAACTAGTGTTGGTACATTCTCCTCCTTACATTGATTTATTTCACTCTTGCTAATAGTAAGTAATCTCCTTACTTCCTGTATCACCAATAAGATAAGATCTAAGGAGCACTTATTCAATATATGACACCATTTCTCACAAAACAGAGGGTTATTTTTGCCAATGGTCGGTACATTTCTCACTCTGAAGCCCTTTGGGATGTAATGTTTACAGTATTATTCAGAAAGATATTTCCCATGCAATTCTAGATATTTATCCTTCTTTAATAACTTTAGTAGGTGTAGTAAAATATAAGTAGCAGGTTTATCTTGTAAATCTGTATCAAATGACTCAAACAATATATTAGCTGCGTCCTCATCAGAAAAATTAAACATTGTTAGTCTTTTATCGCTAGATTCTTCATCAAATGCTAGCTCTGCTTGTGACATACTGTTATCAATATTTCAGCAATACAAAAAAGGCAGAAAAGGTGCTAAACAGTACTGTGTACTAAATGGCTGGGTACTGTAGGCAAATAAATCAATAGTCTTTATAGCATGGCCTAGTACTCACGGTAACCTTTGAACCACCGGGGTGCACATCAAAGAGATTCTGCATAATTCACAGATCCAACATATTGCAAAAAGGAAGGCACTCGCCGGGTTTAATAAGGATAAAGTTTTATTCCTTATGAAGTAACGTTTCAGAGTTTTACCTCCGTTTTCAAAATGACAGCAAGAATCAATGCTATACACAGCCTTAAATACCCCTTCACCTTAATCACCTAGTGCAGGTGTTGCGCAACACATAGCATGCATCATCAGACAGTGCCCGTATCTTAGCAACCAACAACAAACAACCTTAAGGGAACACCTTTCACTACAACTAATAATGAACGTGTAAAACTAACTTATTTAAAAACAATTGAATTGCTGCAATATTACACCTATTAGCGCTAATAAGGTAACTAAATACAATAATATACAGTATGTCTCGAGCACAGCAAATTCTACAGTACTTTGTATACTAAACTGCATTACTAACTCAGTACTAATATGTACAGGATATAACCTCCATAATATACCGAAAACATCCAGACATTTCCTAAGTCCAGTATTCTAATTTCTATATATAGATAGATATAGAGATATATATATATATATATATATATATATAAACTTATGTGAAGAACATTGGAATGAGAAATATTTACAGTAAATACATAGTTAAAGACTTTATTAACCCTTTAAGGACACAGCTTTCAGTTTGCTCAATTGTTTTATGACGGAAAAATTCCGTCATATGTCCTTAAGAGGTTAAATATGAATATTGCATAAATATGCTTTTAAAATTTCCAGGTACTTGGCTGCAAAAGGCTCCAAATTATCTTATATATGTGTATAAATATGAATTTATATGTGTATATATGTCTGTAAATACATATGTACACACCTATATATATATATATATATATATATATATATATATATATATATATATATATATATATATAATATATATACAGCATATATATTTATTTATATACACATGCATATCCATATTTAGACATGTATATGTATGTATCGCTATGTTAAAGCCCTTTGCATCCTTTTTTTCCTAATACCTGAGACCTCATATGTTTGAGCCCTTATAAGTTTTCATTGCAATATTTTTAAAAATAATTTCATTAGATAGTGTTATGAGTTTTTGAATATTTTTAAAGAATTGAATACACTGTTTTAAATTATATATGTTCGTCTATGGAAAAACACAGAAAGCTTTAGCAGTGAAATACGTATAAATATGTAAAGGCTATTAATAATATAAACTAATAATATAATTATTGCAAATCAACTAGATGTTCTATGGCCATTGATCATATAAGGTAAAAGAATTATCAGGTGACAGTTTTGGATATTTTATTCTAACCTTTATATATAATAAATAAGTTAAAAAAATGTAACACTACTGATATAAATACATTCCCAGAGTATACATTTTTTATATATTAGGAATAATATTTGTGTTATTGTCACTGATATAAGGTGGGCACATGGATACATTATTATTGTGAAACATTGAATAATTAATGACTCAATACAATTATAATAACATTATTTGTCAAATTAATTTGTGTAGATGCATTTATGGGGCCTTCAAGTCTTTACACTTTGGTACCCTAGTATAACCTAAGTGTGTATAAGTTCTGGTCAGATATACAGAGCAAATTAGGGGGTTGAAAGGAAGACACTTTCCCATGCTGCAACATAATGTGGTAGGTTTTAAACAACATATAGATGGCTTATTAGGTCTCAGTGCTGAAACCTGCTTCATTGCGTTTTCAATGCAAGCAAACATAATTGCATTATAGGTGACAATAGCCTAATCCAGATTTAGAGAAAAAGAGATATTAGGTAAAGCACAAAAAAATTAGACAATTTGTTCTACCAAGCCACCTGTCTGTGCTCTCAATTGCTTCTACAGAAAAAATATACGTTGTAGGCAAAACGTAGTATTGGTTTGGGCGATTCCCACGGTTCTCATCGACAGTGCTTAGATGGAAGATGCAACTCTCAGCTCTGAGTATTTGTCAATGCAAAAAAAACCATTATATTCACAGAGCCAATATAAAAAAATGTTTAAATGCTATTTATTTAAAGGGACAGTCTACACCAGAATTTTTATTGTTTTAAAAGATAGATAATCCCTTTATTACTCATTCCCACGTTTTGCATAACCAACACAGTTATATAAATACACTTTTTACCTCTGTGATTATCTTGTATCTAAGCCTCTGGAAACTGCCCCCTTATTTCAGTTCTTTTTACAGACATGCATTTTAGCCAATTAGTACTGGCTCATAGGAACTCCACGTGCATGAGTACAGTGTTATCTATATGACACACATTAACTAACACCCTCTAGTGGTGAAAAACTGTCAAAATGCCCTGAGAGAAGAGGGCTTAGAAATTAGCATATGAACCTCCTAGGTTTAGCTTTCAACCAAGAATACCAAGAGAACAAAGCAAAATTGGTGATAAAAGTAAATTAGAAAATTGTTTAAAATGACATGCCCTATCTGAATCATGAAAGTTTATTTTGGACTAGACTGTCCCTTTGATACAGAATGCCTGTATTCCACTGCTAAGTAAGAAGTGCAGAGATGAGGAATGAGGAGATGAGGTCTTTTATTTCTTACTATTAACACAAATATTACAAATGTATAGACTATAATGATTAATAACAAATAATTTGTAAGTCCTAGGTGTGTACAGAATGATTGTTTTTACATATTAAGGGCCAGATTACAAGTGAAACGCTATTTAACATTCCCGCTTTAGCGTTAACTGTGCTATAAGTAAGCTTTTTGCTCTCATATTACAAATTGAAAGTAAACTGTTTTCATTTGCATGCTTACCCAACATGCATAAAAAAGCCGAACTTAAGATATCACACGCGCGGAAACCTATTCCCCCATAGAAGTCAATGGAGCAAAAAAAGTGGAACCCCCCTACTCGAGCAAACACGATTGCAAATTCTCAAATGCACTAACGCAACATGGAAATATGAATATTTCACATTCCAATGTTTTTCACATAGAAGAATGTGTTATATTTATACATGATTATATATATATATATATATATATATATACAAATATATAGGAATATATATTTATAAATACATAGAACATATTCTGATATGTTCAGAACATTGTAATGTGAAATATTTACGTTAAATACACAGTATAGATGCATACAAAGAGAGAAGCATTCTACCAGGAAGGAACAGCAGCTTAGTAGCTTGTTCTATGGTGAGTTACCACCTAGGATCAGCCTATTTTAGCCCAATTGTGCTTTTCACAGAGGAAAACTTTTGTGAAGTATATCAGTTTGATCTGACCAAGTAAGGGTGATGGAGAAACCAGTGTGGACTTCTTGCTTAGTGTGCTTAGAGGAATATGGCTGCACCTCACTGACGAGGCCCACAGAAGGCCAAAACGATCGTCTGGGGTTGTCATGTTCCTTCTTCAGAGAATATTCTCCTGGTATTTCGGAGCTGGACTGACCTTACTCGGCAGGATCAGACTGATATAGTTCAGGAAAGTCTTCCTCTGTGAAAAGCACAAAAAAAGAAGGCTAAAAAAGGCTGTTCCTAGGTGGTAACTCACCATAGAACAAGCTGCTGAGCTGTTGTTTGTTCCTGGTAGATCGCTTCTCACTCTGTATGCAAATGCACAGTATAACACTTTATTAAATATGAATATTGCATTATGTTTTTATCTACTTAACTGCAAAGGGCTCCAATGCACTTTTACATATGTCTATATATATATGTACATACTGTATGTGATTATGTTATATATTACACATATAAATACATAAATACATCTGTACACATATATATACACACATATATACAGACACACACACACACACACACACATATATATATATATATATATATACACACATCCATCTTTAGGCATGTGTGTATATATATATATATATATATATATATATATATATATACATATATATTTATATATATATATATATATATATATATATATACACATAGAGTATATGTGTATATATATATATATATATATATATACACATAGAGTATATGTGTGTGTGTGTATCTCTATGTTAAAGCCCTTTGTCTGTTTTTTTTAACACCTTAGACCTCATATCTTTCAGAATTTATAACTTTTGTGTGCAATATTTTTTTAATATTTTTACTAGATAGTGTTATCATGAGTGTAACTGTACTTTGTAATGTATTTTTCATGTGTTTTGTTAAATTTTTTTGGATTTGCGAAATATATAACCAGAGCTCTGAGGACGCAGTAATCATACTAGCGTAAATCATGTTCAATCGATTGCGTTTACTTTCAACTTGTAATACGAGCAGAAAACTCAATGCGCACAAAGACCCCCGATAAACACCTTATCGCTCGCTCATAACTTTTAACGCACCACTCATAATTTGGCCCTTAGTTTTTTATTTAAACACCTTTTGTGCCTTGTTTCTGTTAATTAATTGTTACGTTTACTTTCATGTCTATATTAGCTTACGCTCATGCATTTATTTTAAATTTTGTGTAAATATCATTAAAAGAAGGATAAAATAGAATTTATAATGTGACACTATTTTAATATTCCATGTTTCTATAACTATGTATGTTTTGTTGAAGAAATTTATTTTTTCATTTATTTCAGCTGTTTTTTTTTTGTTTTTTTCCTGAATCACTATGTAACTGAATTAGTACTCAAAGCTCCAGTTCACTGTGATAGACAAGTTGTTTGCTTTTGGTGTTATCTTCCAACAAATGTTTCTGTTTGTCAGTCTACTGAAAACTAATGCATTCAATTGTTAATTGTTTTATATTAAAAATCTAAAAAAAAGTGGGCCTGATTGTCATCCTTGTCAAAATGACACACTTGCCTATATGCTCTCACAATTGTTTCTCTGTGGTAGACACTCAATATAAAGGATCTCTTAGGTTAATGAAATACTTTAATTATTTTCACACTGTAAACCATGAAATCACAAAGTTACACGGGCATTGGCATTTCAGTGTATATTGCACATGTGCAAAATAATTCAGTTCAAAATGTTCTTCAAATATTCACAAATATGGTGGCAAAATTTATTGAAAGGTATCCATGAAAAGGATTCTGATCTCAAGAACTGCACTGTATCATGTAATTATATGGTCTTTTTTTTGGTGAGCCAATAATGATTATTTTGGCTTCAAAAATACATAGAAAACCAATGTTTATAATGAACTCAAAATTGAAAAGTGTTTAAACCCAACACCGCATTAGACCAAGTGTGCTAAACCCAAAGGTAGTTATGCATATTTCACATTCCAATTTTCTTCACATAGAAGAAAATAGTCTTTTTATTTCTAAATATATATTCATGTGTGTGTGTGTATATATATATATATATATATATACATATATATATAATTACATTATATATAAATATATATATATATATATATATATATATATATATATATACAGTATATATATATATATATATATATATATATATACTGTATATATA
The DNA here is from genome assembly GCF_027579735.1 of Bombina bombina. Taxonomy (NCBI): domain Eukaryota; kingdom Metazoa; phylum Chordata; class Amphibia; order Anura; family Bombinatoridae; genus Bombina; species Bombina bombina. Next base: position 173,911,375 of record NC_069501.1, read on the forward strand.
CCTATATATGTATATGAATTTATAGGTATAGATATATGTATATATATATAAAACATGGAAGGGAACTGCACTCCAAGACCGGACCAGGTGCACATCCTGTGACTCAGCAACATCCAGCCCTGGGTGCTAAATAGCACTCCAAAAAAGCTGTGATGTCACCAGAGCCACAGGCAGTTAACCCCAGTCCGGAATGGGTGCAAGAAACAAGGGGGATTACAAACAAAAAGTAATACAACACATAGAAACACCCAGCACTCACCAGCTAGCTCACAGCTAAGATAAAATCACAACTGGAAAAGTTAGTTACCGCATCTGGCCAAATGGAAAGCTCAGGCACCACGTCAAGGTCCTTTCCACTGCCTGAGTCCCTAACACAGCCACACCATCATGCGAGCTCACAAAGCCAAACAGACTGAGAACAAAGAAGGGGTGCACAGGTGGATGTAATCACCCAGAGAAAATACAAAACATGGAAGGGAACTGCACTCCAAGACCGTACCAGGTACACATCCTGTGACTCAGCAACATCCAACCCTGGGTGCTAAATAGCACTCCAAAAAAGCTGTGATGTCACCAGAGCCACAGGCAGTTAACCCCAGTCCGGAATGGGTGCAAGAAACAAAGGGGATTACAAACAAAAAGTAATACAACACATAGAAACACCCAGCACTCACCAGCTAGCTCACAGCTAAGATAAAATCACAACTGGAAAGGTTAGTTACCACATCTGGCCAAATGGGAAAGCTCAGGCACCACGTCAAGGTCCTTTCCACTGCCTGAGTCCCTAACACAGTCACACCATCATGCGAGCTCACAAAGCCAAACAGACTGAGAACAAAGAAGGGGTGCACAGGTGGATGTAATCACCCAGAGAAAATACAAAAAATGGAAGGGAACTGCACTCCAAGACCGGACCAAGTACACATCCTGTGACTCAGCAACATCCAGCCCTGGGTGCTAAATAGCACTCTAAAAAAGCTGTGATGTCACCAGAGCCACAGGCAGATAACCCCAATCCCGAATGGGTGCAAGAAACAAGGGGGATTACAAACAAAAAGTAATACAACACATAGAAACACCCAGCACTCACCAGCTAGCTCACAGCTAAGATAAAATCACAACTGGAAAGGTTAGTTACCGCATCTGGCCAAATGGGAAAGCTCAGGCACCACGTCAAGGTCCTTATTTATATATATATATATATATATATATATATATATATATATATATATATATATATATATATATATATATATATATATATATGGAATAGAGAAAAGACAAGCGCACAGGGGGTGCACCTAGTGCAATAAACAACAAACTGGGGGTCTTCAAAATAAAAAGATGTAAAGCACACTCACCTGATTCCACCTCAAACGTATGAGGTATGGTAAAGACACTTGCAATAAAGTAGCAGATGTTCCTCCTCCGGGAAATCTCCTGCCTGGATCAGACTCCTCCATGGGACACACTCAGACTGCAGGCGAGTACACCTCCACCTGTACAGCTAGTCAAAAGTCCTATATCTTTATTAAAAGAGGGTCAGGTCCAGGGACTACTATATACAAAGGAGTTTATTCAGACATGTATTTATATACAAGTGTCAGTTAAAAGTTCACAAAGTAGGAAGTCACAAACGACCATAAAATATAAAACCACATAAAAACATCAGAAATATATAAAAACAAAAAATGTTCATATAAACTTGCTAAAAGCATGAGTCTGATCAACAGCTGCTGCAGAAGATGAACCACATGCAGCTGATAAGCTATTTTGCAGTTTTGCAAGCAGAGAATGAGTGCTGAATGGCAGGGGCGGCTCATATAGCGCTTTTTCACTCTCTATTTCTGATATATATATATATATATATATATATATATATATATATATATATATATATATATATATATATATATATATATATACACAAAAAGTGAAGAAAAAACTCGATCCACAGGTCAGTCTTTATTTGATTTCCATTAAAAGTCCCTGGAGGGGTCCTGTACAGCAAAAGAACATAGAGCACTGTGTACTCAAGCTGACATGTTTCGGCTGAGTGCCGTAATCATAGCTTGATTGAGTGCATCAGTGCTAACCATTTAAAAGACAATGTTTTTTATGATTGGTTAAAACATAATTACACATTTTCAATGTTTGAACTAGAGTGCTGTGTTAACCCCTTCCCTACCTAATTTCTATGTGCTGCTGACCAACCACTATCTATTGTTGAAAGGAGACATTTTTATGTTAAATATAGATATATATATATAAGTTGGAGAAAATTGAGTGGAATACCTGGACTTATTACACTATATGGCTGTCAGTATTGTAATGAGAAAATATTTGGGTATTTTGTTTTGCATTGTTTATAACCATTCTGTTTAGTACACTTTTAGTTTATATTTTACTTCTATTCCTCAATTGTTACATTAACTGATTGAATGCCATACCTACAGTAAGTATATCTCTTCTGTAGCTTTTACCTAGCTACTTAAGTGACCTCTAATAAATTTCACTGGACTGGTGACTATTGTACATTGTGCTTTCTGCATAATATTATTGTATTAGTACATAACAGAGACACTTCTTTTTCTTCTCTAATATAAATTCTATTCACTGGTTGGGCATAGAGGAGTATATACATTTCACATTTATCTAAATGCTCTATCTGACAATCAATACTTGTTCCCAATAGTTTATTATGAAATTTTGAAATACTTAATGCTGGAGTAGAAACAGTATAGAGATATTATTCAAAGATACTATTTATTAATATATTATTATTGCCAATAGTTTATAAGATCATATTCAGAGTTCAAACCCCTTGGCACTCTTGTTTGGAGCCTGAAAATCCAATACATCTCTCTTTTTCCTAAGATAAAGTCCGACTTTATGGCCAAACTGAACAACAACAGCATAGGCCTAAGGTTTACTCATGAGACTAATACCAGTCAGATACATTTTTTAGACCTTACCCTTACAGTTGCTGAAAATGGTAAAGTCAGAACAAGCACTTATCGGAAACCGATGACAAAAAACACTTTGCTTCATGCAAAGAGTTGCCACCCTAAGCAAGTTCCACTGGCAGTGGCAAAAGGTGAACTCATCAGAACAAAAAGGAATTGTACGGATGAGAGCACTTATCAGGCACAAAGCAGAGATCTTGAGAAGAGACTTATGCAAAGGGGCTACCCGAAATATACTATCAAGCAAGCAAAGTCACAGGTAGACAGATTGGATAGGAAAGCACTCTTACAGGGATCAGCAAGGCCCTTCAATCCATCCACTCAGGAAGGAAAAGTTACATTTGTAACAGATTATAGCACAGAATATAAGAATATCTGTGGTATAATAAACAAACACTTCCACCTACTGAAAGCCGATGACAGGCTTGTAGATAGTGTAGACAGGGGCCTCAGGTGCTCTTATCGGAGAAGCAAAACCATAGGAAACTATTTGGCACCCTCTGAATTGCCTAGGGTAACAGGTACAGAAGAAAGCTCTTGGTTAAGACATAGGGGGATGTACAGGTGCGGTAGAGCCAGATGTAAGCCATGTGACAAAGTTACTATCTCGAATGAATTTCGCTCAGAAGTCACAGGTGAAGTGTTTAAAATAACTTCCTGCCTAAACTGTACATCCTCTTATGTCATATATGTTCTATCATGTGTGGAATGCAAGTTGCAATATGTAGGACTCACCTCAACTGAGGTAAATGTCCGAATACGCAACCATCTGTCCACAATCAAAATGGGAGAGGCAACTACCCCCTTGATCAGACATTTTAAAGATTCACATAATAAAAGCAGCACTACCCTGAGATGGCAAGCTATTGAAAAAATCAAAACCCCTTTAAGAGGTGGGGATAGGAATCTCATCTTAGGAAAAAGAGAGATGTATTGGATTTTCAGGCTCCAAACAAGAGTGCCAAGGGGTTTGAACTCCGAATATGATCTTATAAACTATTGGCAATAATAATATATTAATAAATAGTATCTTTGAATAATATCTCTATACTGTTTCTACTCCAGCATTAAGTATTTCAAAATTTCATAATAAACTATTGGGAACAAGTATTGATTGTCAGATAGAGCATTTAGATAAATGTGAAATGTATATACTCCTCTATGCCCAACCAGTGAATAGAATTTATATTAGAGAAGAAAAAGAAGTGTCTCTGTTATGTACTAATACAATAATATTATGCAGAAAGCACAATGTACAATAGTCACCAGTCCAGTGAAATTTATTAGAGGTCACTTAAGTAGCTAGGTAAAAGCTACAGAAGAGATATACTTACTGTAGGTATGGCATTCAATCAGTTAATGTAACAATTGAGGAATAGAAGTAAAATATAAAATAAAAGTGTACTAAACAGAATGGTTATAAACAATGCAAAACAAAATACCCAAATATTTTCTCATTACAATACTGACAGCCATATAGTGTAATAAGTCCAGGTCTTCCACTCAATTTTCTCCAACTTATATATATATATCTATATTTAACATAAAAATGTCTCCTTTCAACAATAGATAGTAGTTGGTCAGCAGCACATAGAAATTAGGTAGGGAAGGGGTTAACACAGCACTCTAGTTCTAACATTGAAAATGTGTAATTATGTTTTAACCAATCATAAACAACATTGTCTTTTAAATGGTTAGCACTGATGCACTCAATCAAGCTATGATTACGGCACTCAGCCGAAACATGTCAGCTTGAGTACACAGTGCTCTATGTTCTTTTGCTGTACAGGACCCCTCCAGGGACTTTTAATGGAAATCAAATAAAGACGTTTTTAATTTATTCATTCTGACCTGTGGATCGAGTATTTTCTTCACTTTTTGTGCATCTATGGCCAGGATCCGAGGTCACCAAGCTCGGCAACTTTCTTTCTAGGAGGATACAGGAAACAGTGCTTACACTACGGAACGACTTCTGCGCCAGTACTAGACATCCGGCGCAAGGATTGGACGTCAGTTTACCACGTGGTTACAGAGAACTTCCTACGCTACAGACGTCTCAGACAGCCCTGGAGCTGCACGTTGGGAGACCGAAGGAGAGAGGCAGGAGGATTGCTGTATCAGACCGAGAGGCCACGACAATAATCGTGAGTTGCAAGCAGCCACAGGCTGTATGGGGCTCGGTCCCCAGCACTTATACACACATTGTATCTGTTGTATAGCCACAGTCTGAAACGCATAACCTGACCCCCAGACAAATGCACAAGGGTGGACGGACTCTCATTACTACTTCTTACTCCGCTCAGAGAGAACGGTAGTGTAAGCACACAAAGAAAGAATTTAAATGTCTTTGGACTAAATACTATGCCTTTGTTACAGTAACACAGACTCTCTACTTTGATGTTTGTTGTTTATATATATATATATATATATATATATATATATTAAATTTATCAAAAGCAGAATTGGATTCCCTTAATGCACTGAGGAAAATAACACTATAGTGATTAGGGGGGATGAAAAGGGTGGGGGGATTGTACTTCAGAAATATAGTGCATAGCAAATGGAAGTATTGAGACAACTCTCAGATGAAGTTGTATGTGAGAAATTAACATGTGACCCCTTCCTTGAGATAAAAAGGAAGCTAATTTGTTGATTGGGACAAGTGTTTCAGCAGGGTATATTAATGAAGAGACTGGTCAGTTCTTACAAAAGAAGTATCCAATTAGATCTATCCTGTACTGTATCCCTAAGGTTCATAAGGATCCAATAGCTCCGTCTGGCCATCCTATTGTATCAGCCAGGGGATCTATTATGCAACCAATTTGTTGATACATATCTACAACCTTGTGTATGTGGATTAGATACAGTAATTAGAGATACTGCTCATTTTTTTGCAAAGATTAAGTCAAGTTTCACTTGTTATGACTAACACAATTTTGGGTAATGCTAGATCTGTCAAGCCTTTATACTAACATTCCCATACAAGAAGGTATGGATTGTGTATTTAGAACTATTGAGAATAACAGTCAATATAAGTGACCAGATGTTGAATATTTAATGGAATTGTTGAAATTATTTTAAGTTTGAGTAGACTTTTTACAGAGAGTGTGTTGGGACAGCGATGGGGTCAAATGTGGCTCCATCATTTGCAAATATTTTCATGTACGAGTATGAACAGAAGTATATTTTAGATGTTAACAACTTTGGTGGTTATATCCATGGCTATTGCCGCTATATTGGCGACTTGTTCTTTTTATTGAATGGGTCAATGGAATTATTGACTGTGTTCATCAAATTTTTTTATTTAAATCCAGTCCAATATAAGATTCACAATGAATGCAAATTATTCACACATCAATTACCTTGATGTCACAATAGTGAATCAGGGAGGAGGATTGATTACTGATCTTTATGTTAAGGATATGTCAGTATATGGCCGGGTTATAATACAATTTATTTAATAATTATTCTTTAAACTAAACCCCCAATAAAATGCATATACAAAACAATTAAAATTAATATAAATTCCTAAATTCTTTATATTAGTTAAATTTATAAACACATTGAATTATATATATAGAAAACCAGATATGAATCAAATGATATACACTTATGTTGTTACAATATTCTTTACAAAGCAAACCAAATGTACCTTTAGAATTAACCTTATTCACAATTGAATTGCATTACATCACCACAATAAAATACCAATGTATGGGCCACTAACTTTCAGACCAGTGCAACTAAACTACTTAGCCTACAATTTATCCTATAAAACTCTAATTTAAAACATCACAAATGATATATATTATTTGTGCAAACAACCAACTCCTATGCCAATTTATCTGAGCTAAAATAAATTACTTAGCAGCAAAAAAGGCAAATTCTAAAATATACAGTATATATATACTGTATGTGTATATATATATATATATATATATATATATATATATCAAATAACTTAATACACCACAGAGAGAATTTACTCTTAATACTAATAGGCCTGACTTAGAAATATGAAATACAAAGGACCTTTGTTTAGCAAATAAATTATTTAGCAATATATATATATATATTCATCAATCGCGTATACTTCACCAAAAATAACCAAATCGATATTTCAGCTTCCAGAACTTCTTGTTTCACCTCATATGAATAAGGGTATTGCAATATGGATAATAAAAAGGTAGCACGATTTTGCTTATAGTGACTGTGTTCCAACGCAGCAAGTTATCAGTCACAAATTCAGCAAACAGTCAGCCACCCACTATCCTCTTGCATTGAGGTTATATCACGTGATAATCCCCTCCCTTTATTATTCTAATAATCGGTGAAACGATATGATAGGCCCTCAGAGCTTGTCTGTGATTCGCCCTTGCGGAGCTTGCCTTTGATTCGCACTTGGATCTGAACATCTCATAGGTTATTTTGGGAAACGCCTCCCTGAGCAGCCAAATGCCTTTTGGCTGCAACACGCTTCTGATCTAAAGGTGGCAGCAGACACCCAGGAATGCAGCCCCACCATCAAATATTGCTAAACAGTCTAATTATTTAACCTTTAAAATGTTTATCCAACATATTATAATCTCTTGTATTAATAAATCATATGTTTCGTATATGGTCCCCACAGTGTCATTTTCTCTGATCATTTTAAGACCAAACGTGAAAATATTCCACTTATAATATATTAAAATGCGTTTAAAAATCATATTTTCTATGAAACATTTAAAAGGATTATAATACCTTCATCATGGATTCAATTGCTTTCTCAGTTATCATCTTAATATCACATACATACCTTGAGGTCAGCAATCAGATGTCATTTTCATATAATTATATCTATATTGGATTACTATCCCATATAGATTAATATTTCATATCTGTATATTTCGTTTTGAGTGTATAAAACATATGATATTTTTTAAAGCACCAATTCTATATGTACTTATTAGATGCCTGAAAAATATAAAGAAATAGGTTATTAAAATTGGACATTTTAAATTGACTGTATAGCTATTTATTAAATTAGCATATATATCCCAATTTGTCCCTTAGATGTCTGGCATTGTATTGTATCTCAATAGGAATGCAGTATATTTCATATTTCTAATAAATTTTGAATGCATGAAACACCAGATGCAGGCCTGAAATGATAGAAATAATTTTGTTATTAATTTTGAGACATTTTAAGTCCTTAAGGCATTCTATGCTTTCAGCAATCATAGGGTTAAACATGTCTCTCTGTTAGCCAGTACAAATGTTTATCTAACACCACAGGTACCAATTTGCATTTAGATGAGGACAGCTGTATCCTTTGAACAAACCTGTATATTCCCTTATTCTTGTAGATGGAGCAACTGTTTTTTTTTAGATAAGAAAAAAAAATCTTTACCCAGGCCTCCTTTGAAATGGATAACTGGGACCTTCTGGCTTGTGATCTGATCTGTTAATCAGGAAAAAGGTATCTTATGTTTGATCTAAGGTTTGCAATACACAGCCATATAGATGACCATCTCTTTGAAGTAAATTGCCTGAACTAATGACCAAATGTTTCAGGGCAAGAAGAATGGGGGTTGTTTCACCCAGCCAAGACCATCTCATATCACATTGGATTTTTAGCTACAAAATGAAATATTAGATATCTATGATACATCTGTAGTTTATTTAATGTTACTCACAAATACCCTGACAGATACGAACAGGAATTCTTTATTATTAGCTTCAAGCTTTCATCCAAAACCACTATTTGAAAGTTTACCGGTGAACCAATTTTATAGAATTAGGAGAATAGTCACTGAGGAAGAGTTATTAATGAATAGAGAAAAAGAGATTATGAATACATTTCTAGATAGAGACTACTCTATGAAGTGTGTGCAAAAGGCCAGGGAGAGGAGTAAGGTGACCAAGAGTGCTGTAAGCTCTGATTAACCACCCTCTTGTGTATTTACACTTAGGTATAATTTAGTGACTCAATAACTGAAACATTCAGTATATAAACATTGGGACATGCTATCAATTGTTGTTGTTAAATGGGCTTCAGGAGAGAAAAAGTTTGAAAGACCTCCTTGTACGGACTGATCCTGCTGAATGCTATGATATGAGAAGTTGGGAGGTTACCCCTGGTTGACATCATTTGGATGGTTGTACCACCTGCAACAGCCTAATCATTGGAAATTGGTTTGGTCATCCAAGGACTGGCAAAATTATATTTTTGAAATAACGGTTGACTTGTTCTTCACAGATGGTTGTGTATCTCATCAAATGCCCATGTGGACTCACCTTTGCTGGTAAAAATGGAACACCCTCTGAAGAAGAGGATGGACAGATCAACCATTCGCCAGGCACTGAAAAAGGGCACAAGTGAGCATCCTGTTGCCATGAACTTTGCTACTGAGAAACATACAGTAGCTGATCTATGTTGTATGACAATTGATAAGGTGATACAATCCCCTAGGAGGGGTGATCCCAACAAGCTTCTATTAGAGAATGAAATGGAGTGGATTTATAAACTACAGACTATGGCACAATGGGGTTTAAATAAACAGATTGTTTATCATGTTTCCTAAATGAAAGATGAATACTTCTGCTTCTGGTTGTATTACGATTATATATGTTTTTGCTTTTATTCTTGGTCACCTTAGTCAGTGAGTATAGAGGGTAATAGAACTATAAGATAATTTTATATAGGAGAAGTGTAGTCTTTATGCATTAGGATGTTATAAAATGTCATATGATATAAATGTACCTTTTATTTATGCGGGTTATAGCCTTGTATTTGTATTGAATTCATGCTGGAAATACAGGCATACGCTTCTTGATTGAATGATGCTTAAATAATTTTTTACCTTTTTTTGTGTGACTTGTTGTTTTTTTCCATGGTCACAAGGAGGTTCAATTTAGGCTTCCGTAGTCATATTGCTTAATTTTTCATGACAATTATGTGGTAATAAACTATGACAATACAGTGCCATATATTGGTATATTTGAAGCGCTATTTTATGCACAAGTAATTTGTTATGTTTAGTTGATGTTTCATTAAATATTAGACAAGTCCCTGTGAAAAAACAAGAGAACAGGAGTGCAACTCCGTGCACCAAACAGTACACGGATAATCTAAGTGTAGATTAAAAGCAATTTATTTGTACACAAAAAATAACAAACATCCAAACATCAAATTAAACACTCACATCGACGACCTCAAACATATGAGGTATGTGTATGGTCGGAACTTCTCTCCACTGGTCTCCTCCTCCTTCTCTTTAGTAGTGTTTGATAGCCAGCGGGTAAGTCCTTGCATAAATCTTTGGGACCCTCTCTGCTTCGTTCTGACAAGCACCGCTCTGTGAAAAAGCCGGCTCCAGTGCGGCTGCTGTCTAACACGTCAGTATACGTCCAAGCGTATCATCAAGTGGGCGGTGCTTGTCAGAAAGAAGCAGAGAGGGTCCCAAAGATTTATGCAAGGACTTACCCGCTGGCTATCGAACAGTACTAAAGAGAAGGAGGAGGAGACCAGTGGAGAGAAGTTCCGACCAAATCGTATATTTATTGCATACACATACCTCATATGTTTGAGGTCGTCGATGTGAGTGTTTCATTTGATGTTTGGATGTTTGTTATTTTTTGTGTACAAATAAATTGCTTTTAATCTACACTTAGATTATCTGTGTACTGTTTGGTGCATGGAGTTGTGCTCCTGTTCTCTTGTTTTTTCACAGGGACTTGTCTTATCTTGCATCACCACGGAATTCACACCAGTGGATTTTTAAAGGAGCAGCAGGGAAGTGTGGAATAAGACTGTTCAGTTTATTTCTATATGGACTACAGTGATTCATTGTTACTTAGGCTGTGAAAAAGCATTTGGTAAGAAAGATATTTTATATTTAAGAGGTCAGTGTGATCAGTTTATTTGCTACATACTCCTCTGAAATCATTTATATGTGATATTATTGTGCTTTATTCACAGTTTATTTTTAATTATTTATATATTCTCTTATTATTGGTATTTATACACTTTTTTGGGTGGCGCTTTGGGATTTAGTTTTTTCATTAAATATTAGTTTATGTTTTGAAGGATTTTTTTCTGGATCGATAATGATGATGTCATCACCGGAAGTGGATGCCTGTCATTTTCGGTCCTGATGTGAAGTTTGTGACGGGCTTGTTCTAGGATTAATGGTATTAATGGTGAGTGTGATGTTAATGAACTTATGCTTCTGTGACTAGAACCTAGACAAAGGTCCCAGGTAGAGAACCAAAACATTAGGACATGTACACAACAGAGGTGGCACAATAAAGTTGTGATATTGGATTGAAGTACAGAGTGCGAGGTATTTTGTTGATTATATATATATATATATATATATATATATATATATATATATATATATATATATATATATACATATATATACATACATACATATATATATATATATATGTGTGTGTGTGTTTATATATGTATTTATATATGTATATACACATATACATATATAAATACACATAGTTAGACATATTTTTTTATATATATATATATATATATGTATATATATATATATATATGGAATATATTCACCTTGTCGTATACTATATACCTTGTTAACCCTTATAAAAATATTAATATTTATAGGAATAATTTTTATTATATAGTGTATATATGATGTACTTTATTTTAAAATATTTATGTTGTGTTTGGTGCACATTTATTTTTAGCACTAACCTTTTATGGGAGGTCTTCAGTTACACTAATCCACCGAGCACAATTTTAAATTGTGCTTGAAGGTACACATTTACTTTTAACTTGTAAAACACACACAACTTAGCTTGGTCGCGCCACTTGTAATCTAGCCCATAATTGGCTAGATTACAAGTAATGGCGTTATGGCTGCTTGCTAATTTCATGTACGTTATTTTCATCTCTCATCTTTCATAGCGCTGCTAATACAGATTTGAAAAAACCTGGCTTGCGCGGGCGATATGGTGACGTTGAGCTCAATGCTGTACCAAAATACAAGTGCAGCCCCATTGATGTATATGGGGAAAGAAAAAGTTACGTTTAAACCTAACACCCTAACATAAAAACCACGTCTTAACACCGCTAATCTGCTGCCCCCAACATCGTCGCAACCTACATAATGTTATTGACCCTTAATCTGCCCCCCTTAACATCGCCACCACCTAAATAAAACTATTAACCCCTAATCTGCCACTCCCGATATCGCTGCCGCCTAAATAAAGTTATTAACCCGTAATCTGCTGCCCCTAACATCACCGCCACCTAAATACACTTATTAACCCTTAATCTGCCGTCCTTAACATCGCCACCACCTACATTACAGTTATTAACCCCCAATGTCGCCGCCACTATACTAAAATTATTAACCCCTAAACCTCTGGCCTCCAACATCACTAACACAAAATAAATATATTAACCCCTAAACCTAACCCTAACGTAACCCTAACCCTAAGCATAACCCTAACGTAACCCTAAGTCTAACCCTAACACACCCTAACTTAAATATAATTAAAATAAATCTAAATAAAACTTACAATTATTACCTAAATAATTCCTATTTAAAACTAAATACCTATAAAATGAAACCTAAGCTAGCTACAAAATAACAAATAGTTATATTTTAGCTAGGTTAGGTTTTATTTTTATTTCACATGTAAGTTTGTATTTATTTAAACTAGGTAGACTAGTTAGTAAATAGTTATTAACTATTTATTAGCTACTTAATTAAAATAAATACAAAGTTACCTGTAAAATAAAACCTAACCTGCCTTACACTAAAACCTAACATTACAATAAAAAAAAAAATGTAATTATTGAAATACAATTATGTAAATTACAAAAAAAATAAATACTAAATTACACAAAATAAAAAACGAAATTATCAAAAATAAAAACAAATTACTCCTAATCTAATAGCCCTATCAAATTAAAAAGCCCCCCAAAATAAAAAAAAACCCTAGCCTACACTAAACTGCCAATGGCCCTTGAAGGGTCTTTTTGCGGGGCATTGTCCCAAAGAAATCAGCCCTTTTACCTGTAAAAAAAAAATACAAATAACCCCCCAACAGTTAAACCAACCACCCACCCAACCCCCCCAAATAAAAACCTATTTAAATAAACCTAAGATAACCATTGCCCTGAAAAGGGCATTTGGATGGGCATTGCCCTTAAAAGGGCATTTAGCTCTTTTACATTGCCCAAACCCTAAGCTAAAAATAAAACCCACCCAATAAACCCTTAAAAAACATAACACTATCCCCTGATGATCCACTTACAGTTTTCGAAGACCGGCAGAAGTCCTCATCGAAGCTGGCAGAAGTCCTCATCGATGCCGGCAGAAGTCTTCATTCAAGCGGGCAGAAGTCCTCATCGAAGCCGGCAGAAGTCTTCATCCAAGCGGGCAGAAGTCTTCATCCAGACGGCGCAGAGCGGGTCCATCTTCAAGACATCCGGCGCGGAGCATCCTCTTCCTCTGATGGTCGCTGTAGAATGAAGTTTCCCTTTATGTGACGTCATCCAAAATGACGTCCCTTACATTGCGGTTGGCTGATAGAAATCTATCAGCCAATAGGAATTAAAGGGGAAAAATCCTATCGGCTGTTGCAATCAGCCAATTGGATTGAGCGTTCATCCTATTGGCTGATCCAATCAGCCAATAGGATTGAGCTCGCATTCTATTTACTGATTGGAATAGAATTTTATTTTATTGTAATGTTAGGTTTTAGTGTTAGGCAGGTTAGGTTTTATTTTACAGGTAATTTGTATTTATTTTAACTAGGTAATTAGTAAATAGTTAATAGCTATTTACTAACTAGCCAACCTAGTTAACATAAATACAAACTTGCATAAATAAAAAGAGAGAAGCGCTCAACCTGGGAACGAACAAAAGCATAATAGCTTGTTCTATGGCTAGTTACTACCCTAGAAGCAGCCTCTTTTTGCTCAATATGTGCCTTTCACAGAAAAGAACTTTCCTGTAGCATATCAGTCTGATCCTGACTTCACAGTACAGTCCAGCCCCGAAATACCAGGCAATCCCTTTCTGAACAAGAGAAACAGCAAAACCCCAGACGTACGTTTCGGCCTATTGTGGGCCTCGTCAGTGAGGTGCAGCCATATCCCTCTAGGCACACTGAGCAACGGGTCCACGTCTGGATTCCCGCATCACACTTAGGGAGACTTCCCTAAGTGTCATAATTTGCATAAATAAAAAGAGAGAAGCGCTCAACCTGGGAACGAACAAAAGCATAATAGCTTGTTCTATGGCTAGTTACCACCCTAGAAGCAGCCTCTTTTTGCTCAATATGTGCCTTTCACAGAAAAGAACTTATCTGTGAAATAAAAATAAAACCTAAGATAGCTACAATATAACTATTAGTTATATTGTAGCTAGCTTATTTTTTTTTTATAGGTAAGTATTTATTTAGTTTTAAATAGGAATTATTAAGGTAATAATTGTAAGGTTTATTTAGATTTATTTTAATTATATTTAAGTTAGGGGGTGTTAGGGTTACGTTAGGGTTAGGGTTAGGTTTATGGGTTAATATATTTATGTAGTGATGTGGGAGGCCAGAGGTTTAGAGGTTAATAGTTTAATTTAGTATAATTCGATGTGGGGGGCTTGCGGTTTAGTGGTTAATAGATTTATTATAGCGGCGGTGTGGGCGGACGGCAGATAAGGGGTTAATAATATTTGAATAGTGTTTGCGATGCAAGAGGGCGGTGGTTTAGGGGTTAATAGCTTTGTTATAGTGGCGACGATGTCAGGGGAGCGGCATTTTAATAGTGGTGGCGATGTCCGGAGCGGCAGATTAGGGGTTAATAATTTTATTTTAGTGTTTGCGATGTGGGAGGGCCTCAGTTTAGGGGTTAATAGGTAGTTTATGGGTGTTTGTGTACTTTGTGACAGTTTAGTTATGAGTTTTATGTTACAGCTTTGTAACATAAAACTCATAACTACTGACTTTAGATGGCGGTACGGATCTTGTCATTTTTGGCCGTACTGCTCACTTTTTGGCCTCACCGCAAAACTCGTAATACCGGCGCTATGGGAGTCCCATTAAAAAAGGACTTTTTACAAGTACGGTACTGACGTTGCGTGACGGCCAAAAAGGTGTGCGGTACATCTATTCTGACAAGACTTGTAATAGCGGCGTTAGGGAAAAAGCATTGTTATGAAGCATAACAATGCTTTTTCACTCATAACGCAAAACTCGTAAGCTAGCTGAATGTGATTTATGTTTATGAAGCTTGTGATAATGTTTATTTTTTATTTTAGGACCAAAACCAATTCTAAGAAGTACCCAACGGGTGTCTTTCCCCTCTTGTGAAGAAAATGTGTTTTATTTTTTTCTATATACAATT
This sequence comes from Bombina bombina, assembly GCF_027579735.1. Classification (NCBI taxonomy): domain Eukaryota; kingdom Metazoa; phylum Chordata; class Amphibia; order Anura; family Bombinatoridae; genus Bombina; species Bombina bombina. The sequence continues at coordinate 173,926,717 of NC_069501.1, forward strand.
TGGATAAAAGTAAATGTGCTGCATAGTTAAGAGTGGTAGATATCTCTGTTATTTTTATTCCTACTTACCACAGCCATGTTCGAGAAAAATTTAAAAAGTTTCAGGTGAATGATAGACAGTTGTGTGACAATAAAGTGTATACAAAATTGTATGGTGATCCTAATGATCATTTAGAAATGTTTTTTTAAACCTTAGTTAATTTCTGTAGGAACATATTATTAGTAAAATGTGCATAACAAATGGGTATATGCTATACATAACCCCTTTCTTCTTGCTATACAGTCTCTTAGCCCCTTAAGGATCAAGTTTTGTCCCAGTTTCCATGCTTAAAAGACAGAAGCAATCTTGGCATTTTTGCTCACTCTCGGTTTCACCTTAATTGTTCACTCTTGTTAATTGCATCCATAAATATTATACACCATTTTTTAACAGACAAACAGGCCTTTCTAGTGATACCTTATATGGGTATATACAATAATAATGAATAGGAATTTAATACTGAAAAATGGGTACAAATTTAAAAAAAAAAAATTGTTATCCTGATTTTAGGAATACTTTAGGGGGCCTAGTTATCAAGCCGTCAACCTCAAATACGCTGGAATTCCGCAGCGTATTTGTGTCGAAGCTGATACGCCTTAGTTATCAAAGGCTCGAGACCGGCAAAAGTAGAATTTTGTGACGTAAGCTAGACATGTGCACCGCTAAAAAATTCGGTTCGTTTTCGGTTCGGATCGATTCGGACTTTTCGAATTTCGTTTCGGATCGAATCTGATTCGGCAAAATTTGAATAAATTCGTTTCGGATTTATTCGGATCCGAATAAATTCGTTTCGGATTTATTCGGATTCGGCTGAATTCGGTTCTATTCCGTTCCGAAATTCGGTATGTTTTTAGTACACTAACACCCATTTAGTACACTAAGTCACTAACACCCATAAACTACCTATGAACCACTAAACCGAGGCCCCCCCACATCGCAAACCCTATAATAACATTATTTAACCCCTAATCTGCCGATCGGATATCGCTGCCGCCTACATTATAGCTATTAACCCCTAATCTGCTGTCCCTAACACCGCCGACCCCTACATTATAGTTATTAACCCCTAATCTGCCTCCCCCAACGTCGCCGCAATCTAACTACAAGTATTAACCCCTAATCTGCCGACCCGATATCGCCGCCGCCTACATTATAGCTATTAACCCCTAATCTGCTGTCCCTAACACCGCCGACCCCTACATTATAGTTATTAACCCCTAATCTGCCTCCCCCCAACGTCGCCGCAATCTAACTACAAGTATTAACCCCTAATCTGCCGACCCGATATCGCCGCCACCTACATTATAGCTATTAACCCCTAATCTGCTGTCCCTAACACCGCCGACCCCTACATTATAGTTATTAACCCCTAATCTGCCTCCCCCCAACGTCGCCACAATCTAACTACAAGTATTAACCCCTAATCTGCCGACCGCAAATCGCCGCCACTATAATAAATGTATTAACCCCTAAACCGCCGCACTCCCGCCTCGCAAACACTATAATACATTTTATTAACCCCTAATCTGCCCTCCCTAACATTGCCGCCACCTACCTACAATTATTAACCCCTAATCTCCCGCCCCCATCGTCGCCGCTACTATAATAAGGTTATTAACCCCTAAACCTAAATCTAACCCTAACACTAACACCCCCTAACTTAAATATAATTTAAATAAAACGAAATAAGTTTACTATAGTTAAATAAATGAATCCTATTTAAAACTAAAGACTTACCTGTAAAATAAACCCTAAGATAGCTGCAATATAACTAATAGTTACATTGTAGCTATTTTAGGATTTATTTTTATTTTACAGGCAACTTTGTATTTATTTTAACTAGGTACAATAGTTATTAAATAGTTATTAACTATTTAATAACTACCTAGCTAAAATAAATACAAATTTACCTGTAAAATAAATCCTAACCTAAGTTACACTAACACCTAACACTACACTATCATTAAATTAACTAAATAAATGAATCATATTTAAAACAAAATACTTACCTGTAAAATAAACCCTAAAATAGCTGCAATATAACTAATAGTTACATTGTAGCTATTTTAGCATTTATATTTATTTTACAGGCAACTTTGTATTTATTTTAACTAGGTACAAAAGCTATTAAATAGTTATTGACTAATTAATAGCTACCTAGTTAAAATAATTACAAAATTACCTGTAAAATAAATCCTAACCTAAGTTACAATTAAACCTAACACTACACTGTCATTAAATAAATTAACTACAAGTACCTACAATTATCTACAATTAAATAAACTAAAGTACAAAACCCCCCCACTAAATTACAAAAAAAAACAAACACTAAATTACAAAAAATAAAAAAATATTACAAGAATTTTAAACTAATTACACCTAATCTAAGCCCCCTAATAAAATAACAAAGCCCCCCAAAATAAAAAAAATGCCCTACCCTATACTAAATTACAAAAGTTAACAGCTCTATTACCTTACCAGCCCTGAACAGGGCCCTTTGCGGGGCATGCCCCAAAGAAAACAGCTCTTTTGCCTGTAAAAAAAAAAAACACAATCCCCCCACCCCCACATTACAACCCACCACCCACATACCCCTACTCTAACCCAAACCCCCCTTAAATAAACCTAACACTACCCCCCTGAAGATCTCCCTACCTTGAGTCGTGTTCACCCAGCCGGGCCGAAGTCTTCATCCGATGGGGCAGAAGAGGACATCCAGACCGGCAGAAGTCTTCATCCAAGCTGGGCAAGAAGAGGTCTTCCATCCATCATACAAGTACCAAAATACAAACAAACACTAAATTACAAAAAATAATAAAATATTACAATAATTTTAAACTAATTACACCTAATCTAAGCCCCCTACTAGCTATTAATATAGCTTCAATATAACTAATAGTTACATTGTAGCTATTTTAGGATTTATATTTATTTTACAGGCAACTTTGTATTTATTTTAACTAGGTACAATAGCTATTAAATAGTTAATAACTATTTAATAACTACCTAGCTAAAATAAATACAAATTTACCTGTAAAATAAATCATAACCTAAGTTACAATTACACCTAACACTACACTGTCATTAAATTAAATAAATAAATTAATCCTATATAAAACTAAATACTTACCTGTAAAATAAACCCTAATATAGCTACAATATAACTAATAGTTACATTGTAGCTATTTTAGCATTTATATTTATTTTACAGGCAACTTTGTATTTATTTTAACTAGGTACAATAGCTATTAAATAGATATTTACTGTTTAATAGCTACCTAGTTAAAATAATTACAAAATTACCTGTAAAATAAATCCTAACCTAAGTTACTATTAAACCTAACACTACACTATCATTAAATAAATTAACTACAAGTACCTACAATTAAATACAATGAAATAAACTAAACTAAAGTACAAAAACCCCCCACTAAATTACAAAAAATAAAAAAAAATTACAAGAATTTTAAACTAATTACACCTAATCTAAGCCCCCTAATAAAATAACAAAGCCCCCCAAAATAAAAAAATGCCCTACCCTATACTAAATTACAAAAGTAATCAGCTCTATTACCTTACCAGCCCTGAACAGGGCCCTTTGCGGGGCATGCCCCAAAGAAAACAGCTCTTTTGCCTGTAAAAAAAAACACAATACCCCCCCCCACATTACAACCCACCACCCACATACCCCTACTCTAACCCAAACCCCCCTTAAATAAACCTAACACTACCCCCCTGAAGATCTCTCTACCGTGTCTTCACCCAGCGGGCCGAAGTCTTCATCCGATGGGGCAGAAGAGGACATCCAGACCGGCAGAAGTCTTCATCCAAGCGGGGCAAGAAGAGGTCTTCCATCCATCAGAAGTCTTGATCCAGGCGGCATCTTCTCTGTTCATCCATCCGGAGCGGAGCGGCAGCATCCTGAAGACATCCCACGCAGAGCATCCTCTTCTTTCTTGATCCGACGACTAGGTGACTGTACCTTTAAGTGACGTAATCCAAGATGGCGTCCCTTGAATTCCGATTGGCTGATAGGATTCTATCAGCCAATCGGAATTAAGGTAGGAAAAATCTGATTGGCTGATTCAATCAGCCAATCAGATTCAAGTTCAATCCGATTTGCTGATCCAATCAGCCAATCAGATTGAGCTCGCATTCTATTGGCTGATCGGAACAGCCAATAGAATGCGAGGTCAATCTGATTGGCTGATTCCATCAAGAAAGAAGAGGATGCTCTGCGTGGGATGTCTTCAGGATGCTGCCGCTCCGCTCCGGATGGATGAACAGAGAAGATGCCGCCTGGATCAAGACTTCTGATGGATGGAAGACCTCTTCTTGCCCCGCTTGGATGAAGACTTCTGCCGGTCTGGATGTCCTCTTCTGCCCGATCGGATGAAGACTTCGGCCCGCTGGGTGAAGACACGGTAGAGAGATCTTCAGGGGGGTAGTGTTAGGTTTATTTAAGGGGGGTTTGGGTTAGAGTAGGGGTATGTGGGTGGTGGGTTGTAATGTGGGGGGGGGGGGGTATTGTGTTTTTTTTTTACAGGCAAAAGAGCTGTTTTCTTTGGGGCATGCCCCGCAAAAGGCCCTGTTCAGGGCTGGTAAGGTAATAGAGCTGATTACTTTTGTAATTTAGTATAGGGTAGGGCATTTTTTTATTTTGGGGGGCATTGTTATTTTATTAGGGGGCTTAGATTAGGTGTAATTAGTTTAAAATTCTTGTAATTTTTTTTATTTTTTGTAATTTAGTGTTTGTTTTTTTTGTACTTTAGTTTAGTTTATTTCATTGTATTTAATTGTAGGTACTTGTAGTTAATTTATTTAATGATAGTGTAGTGTTAGGTTTAATAGTAACTTAGGTTAGGATTTATTTTACAGGTAATTTTGTAATTATTTTAACTAGGTAGCTATTAATTAGTCAATAACTATTTAATAGCTATTGTACCTAGTTAAAATAAATACAAAGTTGCCTGTAAAATAAATATAAATGCTAAAATAGCTACAATGTAACTATTAGTTATATTGTAGCTATATTAGGGTTTATTTTACAGGTAAGTATTTAGTTTTATATAGGATTAATTTATTTAGTTAATTTAATGACAGTGTAGTGTTAGGTGTAATTGTAACTTAGGTTAGGGTTTATTTTACAGGTAAATTTGTATTTATTTTAGCTAGGTAGTTATTAACTATTTAATAGCTATTGTACCTAGTTAAAATAAATACAAAGTTGCCTGTAAAATAAATATAAATCCTAAAATAGCTACAATGTAACTATTAGTTATATTGTAGCTATATTAATAGCTAGTAGGGGGCTTAGATTAGGTGTAATTAGTTTAAAATTATTGTAATATTTTATTATTTTTGCTAATTTAGTGTTTGTTTGTTTTTTTGTACTTTTCTGATGGATGGAAGACCTCTTCTTGCCCCGCTTGGATGAAGACTTCTGCCGGTCTGGATGTCCTCTTCTGCCCCATCGGATGAAGACTTCGGCCCGGCTGGGTGAACACGACTCAAGGTACGGAGATCTTCAGGGGGGTAGTGTTAGGTTTATTTAAGGGGGGTTTGGGTTAGAGTAGGGGTATGTGGGTGGTGGGTTGTAATGTGGGGGGAGGGATTGTGTTTTTTTTTTACAGGCAAAAGAGCTGTTTTCTTTGGGGCATGCCCCGCAAAGGGCCCTGTTCAGGGCTGGTAAGGTAATAGAGCTGTTAACTTTTGTAATTTAGTATAGGTTAGGGCATTTTTTTTATTTTGGGGGGCTTTGTTATTTTATTAGGGGGCTTAGATTAGGTGTAATTAGTTTAAAATTCTTGTAATATTTTTTTATTTTTTGTAATTTAGTGGGGGGGGGGTTTGTACTTTAGTTTAGTTTTTTTAATTGCATTTAATTGTAGGTACTTGTAGTTAATTTATTTAATGATAGTGTAGTGTTAGGTTTAATTGTAACTTAGGTTAGGATTTATTTTACAGGTAATTTTGTAATTATTTTAACTAGGTAGCTATTAAATAGTCAATATCTATTTAATAGCTATTGAACCTAGTTAAAATGAATACAAAGTTGCCTGTACAATAAATATAAATGCTAAAATAGCTACAATGTAACTATTAGTTATATTGCAGCTATATTAGGGTTTATTTTACAGGTAAGTCTTTAGTTTTATATAGGATTCTTTTATTTAGTTAATTTAATGATAGTGTAGTGTTAGGTGTAATTGTAACTTAGGTTATGATTTATTTTACAGGTAAATTTGTATTTATTTTAGCTAGGTAGTTATTAAATAGTTATTAACTATTTAATAACTATTGTACCTAGTTAAAATAAATACAAAGTTGTCTGTAAAATACATATAAATCCTAAAATAGCTACAATGTAACTATTAGTTATATTGAAGCTATATTAATAGCTAGTAGGGGGCTTAGATTAGGTGTAATTAGTTTAAAATTATTGTAATATTTTATTATTTTTGGTAATTTAGTGTTTGTTTGTATTTTGGTACTTGTATGATGGATGGAAGACCTCTTCTTGCCCCGCTTGGATGAAGACTTCTGCCGGTCTGGATGTCCTCTTCTGCCCCATCGGATGAAGAATTCGGCCCGGCTGGGTGAACACGACTCAAGGTAGGGAGATCTTCAGGGGGGTAGTGTTAGGTTTATTTAAGGGGGGTTTGGGTTAGAGTAGGGGTATGTGGGTGGTGGGTTGTAATGTGGGGGGGGGGATTGTGTTTTTTTTTTACAGGCAAAAGAGCTGTTTTCTTTGGGGCATGCCCCGCAAAGGGCCCTGTTCAGGGCTGGTAAGGTAATAGAGCTGTTAACTTTTGTAATTTAGTATAGGGTAGGGCATTTTTTTTTATTTTGGGGGGCATTGTTATTTTATTAGGGGGCTTAGATTAGGTGTAATTAGTTTAAAATTCTTGTAATATTTTTTTATTTTTTGTAATTTAGTGTTTGTTTTTTTTTGTAATTTAGTGGGGGGGTTTTGTACTTTAGTTTATTTAATTGTAGATAATTGTAGGTACTTGTAGTTAATTTATTTAATGACAGTGTAGTGTTAGGTTTAATTGTAACTTAGGTTAGGATTTATTTTACAGGTAATTTTGTAATTATTTTAACTAGGTAGCTATTAATTAGTCAATAACTATTTAATAGCTATTGTACCTAGTTAAAATAAATACAAAGTTGTCTGTAAAATAAATATAAATGCTAAAATAGCTACAATGTAACTATTAGTTATATTGCAGCTATATTAGGGTTTATTTTACAGGTAAGTATTTTGTTTTAAATATGATTCATTTATTTAGTTAATTTAATGATAGTGTAGTGTTAGGTGTTAGTGTAACTTAGGTTAGGATTTATTTTACAGGTAAATTTGTATTTATTTTAGCTAGGTAGTTATTAAATAGTTATTAACTATTTAATAACTATTGTACCTAGTTAAAATAAATACAAAGTTGCCTGTAAAATAAAAATGAATCCTAAAATAGCTACAATGTAACTATTAGTTATATTGCAGCTATCTTAGGGTTTATTTTACAGGTAAGTCTTTAGTTTTAAATAGGATTCATTTATTTAACTATAGTAAACTTATTTCGTTTTATTTAAATTATATTTAAGTTAGGGGGTGTTAGTGTTAGGGTTAGATTTAGGTTTAGGGGTTAATAACCTTATTATAGTAGCGGCGACGATGGGGGCGGGAGATTAGGGGTTAATAATTGTAGGTAGGTGGCGGCAATGTTAGGGAGGGCAGATTAGGGGTTAATAAAATGTATTATAGTGTTTGCGAGGCGGGAGTGCGGCGGTTTAGGGGTTAATACATTTATTATAGTGGCGGCGATTTGCGGTCGGCAGATTAGGGGTTAATACTTGTAGTTAGATTGTGGCGACGTTGGGGGGAGGCAGATTAGGGGTTAATAACTATAATGTAGGGGTCGGCGGTGTTAGGGACAGCAGGTTAGGGGTTAATAGCTATAATGTAGGCGGCAGCGATATCGGGTCGGCAGATTAGGGGTTAATACTTGTAGTTAGATTGCGGCGACGTTGGGGGAGGCAGATTAGGGGTTAATAACTATAATGTAGGGGTCGGCGGTGTTAGGGACAGCAGATTAGGGGTTAATAGCTATAATGTAGGCGGCGGCGATATCGGGTCGGCAGATTAGGGGTTAATACTTGTAGTTAGATTGCGGCGACGTTGGGGGGAGGCAGATTAGGGGTTAATAACTATAATGTAGGGGTCGGCGGTGTTAGGGACAGCAGATTAGGGGTTAATAGTTATAATGTAGGCGGCGGCGATATCGGGTCGGCAGATTAGGGGTTAATACTTGTAGTTAGATTGCGGCGACGTTGGGGGGAGGCAGATTAGGGGTTAATAACTATAATGTAGGGGTCGGCGATATTCGGTCGGCAGATTAGGGGTTAATAAAATAATGCAGGTGTCAGCGATAGCGGAGGCAGCAGATTAGGGGTTAATAAGTGTTAGATTAGCGGTGTTTAGAGACTCGGGGTACATGTTAGGGTGTTAGGTGCAGACTTAGTGTTTCCCCTAGGAAACAATGGGGCTGCGGTGTTAGTTTTTTTTCAGCCGAAACTCCCATTGTTTCCTATGGGGAAATGCCGAATCTTAACGAGCTAATTCGGATTTATTCGGAGATACGGCAGCTATTTCGGATTCATTCGGTAGATTCGGAAGTATTTTAATTCGGAAATCCGAATCGATCCGAATCTCCGAATTTACCGAATTTACCGAATTTCCGAATTAATCCGAAACGAACCGCACATGTCTAACGTAAGCTTCGATCCGCCGGACTCAGTCCGACACAGATCGATTCTTACGTCACTCCAGATGTTCCGCACACAAGTGCGGCACAATCTCACTACTTTTGCTAGTTATCAAAAAACTAGCAGGTACGCTCGGCACTTTTACGGCACAGCGTACCTGGTTTTCAAAGCGCCAGCCTGGAGGCGGCGGATCCCATAGGAATCAATGGGAGTCTGACCATAGCGAAAGTACAAGTTCGCTGCTGACAGACATCCCATTTATTCCTATGGGAGATGTCTGCACCTAACACCCTAACATGTACCCCGAGTCTAAACACCCCTAATCTGTCCCCCCTACACCACCGCATCTAAATAAAGTTATTACCCCCTAAACCGCCGCTCCCGGAGCCCACCGCAACTATAATAAATGTATTAACCCCTAAACTGCCGCTCCCGGAGCCCACCGCAACTATAATAAATGTATTAACCCCTAAACCGCCGCTCCCGGAGCCCACCGCCACCTACATTATACCTATTAACCCCTATCCTGCCCCCCTATACCGCCGCCCTCTATAATAACGTTATTAACCCCTAAACCTAAGTCTAACACTAACCCTAATGCCCCCTTTACTTAAATATTAATTAAATAAATCTAAATAATATTTCTATTATTAACTACATTAATCCTATTTAAAACTAAATGCTTACCTGTAAAATAAACCCTAATATAGCTACAATATAAATAATAATTATATTGTAGCTATCTTAGGATTTATTTTTATTTTACAGGCAACTTTGTATTTATTTTAACTAGGTACAATAGCTATTAAATAGTTATTAACTATTTAATAGCTTACCTAGCTAAAATAAAGAGAAATTTACCTGTAAAATAAAAACTAACCTAAGTTACAATTACACCTAACACTACACTATACTTTAATATATTATTCCTATTTAAAACTAAATACTTACCTGTAAAATAAACCCTAATATAGCTACAATATAAATAATAATTACATTGTAGCTATCTTAAGATTTATATTTATTTTATAGGTAACTTTGTATTTATTTTAGCTAGTTAGAATAGTTATTAAATAGTTATTAACTATTTAATAACTACCTAGCTAAAAGAAATACAAAATTACCTGTAAAATAAATCCTAACCTAAGTTACAATTAAACCTAATACTACACTATCATTAAATTAATTAAATAAACTACCTACAAATAACTACAATTAAATACAATTACATAAACTAACTAAAGTACAAAAAATAAAAAAAGCTAAGTTACAGAAAATAAAAAAATAAGTTACAAACATTTTACAAATATTACAACAATTTTAAGCTACTTACACCTAATCTAAGCCCCCTAATAAAATAACAAACCCCCCCAAAATAAAAAAATGCCCTACCCTATTGTAAATTAAATAAAGTTCAACGCTCGTTTACCTTACCAGCCCTTAAAAGGGCCATTTGTGGGGGCATGCCCCCAAAAGTTCAGCTCTTTTGCCTGTAAATGAAAAATACAACCCCCCCCAACATTAAAACCCACCACCCACATACCCCTAATCTAACCCAAACCCCCCTTACAAAAACCTAACACTAATCCCCTGAAGATCATCCTACCTTGAGTCGTCTTCACTCAGCCGAGCAGCGATGGAACCCAAGTGGACATCCGGACCGGCAGAAGTGATCATCCAAGGGGCGCTGAAGAAATCTTCCATCCGATGAAGTCATCATCCAGGCGGCGCTGAAGAAGTCTTCGATCCGGGCGATGTCATCTTCCAAGCCGGTTCTTGAATCTTCCTTCCGCCACCGCGGAACATCCTTCTTCAACGACGGACTACGACGAATGAAGGCTCCTTTAAGGGACGTCATCCAAGATGGCGTCCCCTCAATTCCGATTGGCTGATAGGATTCTATCAGCCAATCGGAATTAAGGTAGGAAAAATCTGATTGGCTGATTCCATCAGCCAATCAGATTCAAGTTCAATCCGATTGGCTGATCCAATCAGCCAAACAGATAGAGCTCGCATTCTATTGGCTGATCCGATCAGCCAATAGAATGCGAGCTCAATCTGATTGGCTGATTGGATCAGCCAATCGGATTGAACTTGAATCTGATTGGCTGATGGAATTAGCCAATCAGATTTTTCCTACCTTATCGGAATTGAGGGGACGCCATCTTGGATGACGTCCCTTAAAGGAGCCTTCATTCGTCGTAGTCCGTTGGTGAAGAAGGATGTTCTGCGGCGGCGGAAGGAAGATTCAAGACCCGGCTTGGAAGATGACATCGCCCGGATCGAAGACTTCTTCAGCGCCGCCTGGATGATGACTTCATCGGATGGAAGATTTCTTCAGCGCCCCTTGGATGATCACTTCTGCCAGTCCGGATGTCCACTTGGGTTCCATCGCTGCTCGACTGAGTGAAGACGACTCAAGGTAGGATGATCTTCAGGGGATTAGTGTTAGGTTTTTGTAAGGGGGGTTTGGGTTAGATTAGGGGTATGTGGGTGGTGGGTTTTAATGTTGGGGGGGGGTTGTATTTTTCATTTACAGGCAAAAGAGCTGAACTTTTGGGGGCATGCCCCCACAAATAGCCCTTTTAAGGGCTGGTAAGGTAAACGAGCGTTGAACTTTATTTAATTTACAATAGGGTAGGGCATTTTTTTATTTTGGGGGGGTTTGTTATTTTATTAGGGGGCTTAGATTAGGTGTAAGTAGCTTAAAATTGTTGTAATATTTGTAAAATGTTTGTAACTTATTTTTTTATTTTCTGTAACTTAGCTTTTTTTATTTTTTGTACTTTAGTTAGTTTATGTAATTGTATTTAATTGTAGTTATTTGTAGGTAGTTTATTTAATTAATTTAATGATAGTGTAGTATTAGGTTTAATTGTAACTTAGGTTAGGATTTATGTTACAGGTAATTTTGTATTTCTTTTAGCTAGGTAGTTATTAAATAGTTAATAACTATTTAATAACTATTCTAACTAGCTAAAATAAATACAAAGTTACCTGTAAAATAAATATAAATCCTAAGATAGCTACAATATAATTATTATTTATATTGTAGCTATATTAGGGTTTATTTTACAGGTAAGTATTTAGTTTTAAATAGGAATAATTTATTAAAGTATAGTGTAGTGTTAGGTGGAATTGTAACTTAGGTTAGGATTTATTTTACAGGTAAATTTCTCTTTATTTTAGCTAGGTAAGCTATTAAATAGTTAATAACTATTTAATAGCTATTGTACCTAGTTAAAATAAATTGAAAGGTACCTGTAAAATAAAAATAAATCCTAAGGCCTAGATTTGGAGTTCGGCGGTAAAAGGTCTGTTAACGCTCCGCGGGCTTTTTTCTGGCCGCACCATAAAATTAACTCTGGTATCGAGAGTTCAAACAAATGCTGCGTTAGGCTCCAAAAAAGGAGCGTAGAGCATTTTTACCGCAAATGCAACTCTCGATACCAGAGTTGCTTACGGACGCGGCCGGCCTCAAAAACGTGCTCGTGCACGATTCTCCCATCGGAAACAATGGGGCTGTTTGAGCTGTAAAAAAACCTAACACCTGCAAAAAAGCAGCGTTCAGCTCCTAACGCAGCCCCATTGTTTCCTATGGGGAAACACTTCCTACGTCTGCACCTAACACTCTAACATGTACCCCGAGTCTAAACACCCCTAACCTTACACTTATTAACCCCTAATCTGCCGCCCCCGCTATCGCTGACCCCTGCATATTTTTTTTAACCCCTAATCTGCCGCTCCGTAAACCGCCGCAACCTACGTTATCCCTATGTACCCCTAATCTGCTACCCCTAACACCGCCGACCCCTATATTATATTTATTAACCCCTAACCTGCCCCCCACAACGTCGCCGACACCTGCCTACACTTATTAACCCCTAATCTGCCGAGCGGACCTGAGCGCTACTATAATAAAGTTATTAACCCCTAATCCGCCTCACTAACCCTATCATAAATAGTATTAACCCCTAATCTGCCCTCCCTAACATCGCCGACACCTAACTTCAATTATTAACCCCTAATCTTCCGATCGGAGCTCACCGCTATTCTAATAAATGGATTAACCCCTAAAGCTAAGTCTAACCCTAACACTAACACCCCCCTAAGTTAAATATAATATTTATCTAACAAAATAAATTAACTCTTATTAAATAACTTATTCCTATTTAAAGCTAAATACTTACCTGTAAAATAAATCCTAATATAGCTACAATATAAATTATAATTATATTATAGCTATTTTAGGATTAATATTTATTTTACAGGCAACTTTGTAATTATTTTAACCAGGTACAATAGCTATTAAATAGTTAAGAACTATTTAATAGTTACCTAGTTAAAATAATAACAAATTTACCTGTAAAATAAATCCTAACCTAAGTTATAATTAAACCTAACACTACCCTATCAATAAAATAATTAAATAAACTACCTACAATTACCTACAATTAACCTAACACTACACTATCAATAAATTAATTAAACACAATTCCTACAAATAAATACAATTAAATAAACTAGCTAAAGTACAAAAAATAAAAAAGAACTAAGTTACAGAAAATAAAAAAATATTTACAAACATAAGAAAAATATTACAACAATTTTAAACTAATTACACCTACTCTAAGCCCCCTAATAAAATAACAAAGCCCCCCAAAATAAAAAATTCCCTACCCTATTCTAAATTAAAAAAGTTACAAGCTCTTTTACCTTACCAGCCCTGAACAGGGCCCTTTGCGGGGCATGCCCCAAGAATTTCAGCTCTTTTGCCTGTAAAAAAAAACATACAATACCCCCCCCCCCCAACATTACAACCCACCACCCACATACCCCTAATCTAACCCAAACCCCCCTTAAATAAACCTAACACTAATCCCCTGAAGATCTTCCTACCTTGTCTTCACCATCCAGGTATCACCGATCCGTCCTGGCTCCAAGATCTTCATCCAACCCAAGCGGGGGTTGGCGATCCATAATCCGGTCCAGAAGAGGCTCCAAAGTCTTCCTCCTATCCGGCAAGAAGAGGACATCCGGACCGGCAAACATCTTCTCCAAGCGGCATCTTCGATCTTCTTCCATCCGGAGCGAAGCGGCAGGATCCTGAAGACCTCCAGCGCGGAACATCCATCCGGACCGACGACTGAACGACGAATGACTGTTCCTTTAAGGGACGTCATCCAAGATGGCGTCCCTCGAATTCCGATTGGCTGATAGGATTCTATCAGCCAATCGGAATTAAGGTAGGAATTTTCTGATTGGCTGATGGAATCAGCCAATCAGAATCAAGTTCAATCCGATTGGCTGATCCAATCAGCCAATCAGATTGAGCTCGCATTCTATTGGCTGTTCCGATCAGCCAATAGAATGCGAGCTCAATCTGATTGGCTGATTGGATCGGCCAATCGGATTGAACTAGATTCTGATTGGCTGATTCCATCAGCCAATCAGAAAATTCCTACCTTAATTCCGATTGGCTGATAGAATCCTATCAGCCAATCGGAATTCGAGGGACGCCATCTTGGATGACGTCCCTTAAAGGAACAGTCATTCGTCGTTCAGTCGTCGGTCCGGATGGATGTTCCGCGCTGGAGGTCTTCAGGATCCTGCCGCTTCGCTCCGGATGGAAGAAGATCGAAGATGCCGCTTGGAGAAGATGTTTGCCGGTCTGGATGTCCTCTTCTTGCCGGATAGGAGGAAGACTTTGGAGCCTCTTCTGGACCGGATTATGGATCGCCAACCCCCGCTTGGGTTGGATGAAGATCTTGGAGCCAGGACAGATCGGTGATACCTGGATGGTGAAGACAAGGTAGGAAGATCTTCAGGGGATTAGTGTTAGGTTTATTTAAGGGGGGTTTGGGTTAGATTAGGGGTATGTGGGTGGTGGGTTGTAATGTTGGGGGGGGGTATTGTATGTTTTTTTTTACAGGCAAAAGAGCTGAAATTCTTGGGGCATGCCCCGCAAAGGGCCCTGTTCAGGGCTGGTAAGGTAAAAGAGCTTGTAACTTTTTTAATTTAGAATAGGGTAGGGAATTTTTTATTTTGGGGGGCTTTGTTATTTTATTAGGGGGCTTAGAGTAGGTGTAATTAGTTTAAAATTGTTGTAATATTTTTCTTATGTTTGTAAATATTTTTTTATTTTCTGTAACTTAGTTTTTTTTATTTTTTGTACTTTAGCTAGTTTATTTAATTGTATTTATTTGTAGGAATTGTGTTTAATTAATTTATTGATAGTGTAGTGTTAGGTTAATTGTAGGTAATTGTAGGTAGTTTATTTAATTATTTTATTGATAGGGTAGTGTTAGGTTTAATTATAACTTAGGTTAGGATTTATTTTACAGGTAAATTTGTTATTATTTTAACTAGGTAACTATTAAATAGTTCTTAACTATTTAATAGCTATTGTACCTGGTTAAAATAATTACAAAGTTGCCTGTAAAATAAATATTAATCCTAAAATAGCTATAATATAATTATAATTTATATTGTAGCTATATTAGGATTTATTTTACAGGTAAGTATTTAGCTTTAAATAGGAATAATTTATTTAATAAGAGTTAATTTATTTCGTTAGATGTAAATTATATTTAACTTAGGGGGGTGTTAGTGTTAGGGTTAGACTTAGCTTTAGGGGTTAATCCATTTATTAGAATAGCGGTGAGCTCCGGTCGGCAGATTAGGGGTTAATAATTGAAGTTAGGTGTCGGCGATGTTAGGGAGGGCAGATTAGGGGTTAATACTATTTATGATAGGGTTAGTGAGGCGGGTTAGGGGTTAATAACTTTATTATAGTAGCGCTCAGGTCCGCTCGGCAGATTAGGAGTTAATAAGTGTAGGCAGGTGTCGGCGACGTTGTGGGGGGCAGATTAGGGGTTAATAAATATAATATAGGGGTCGGCGGTGTTAGGGGTAGCAGATTAGGGGTACATAGGGATAACGTAGGTGGCGGCGCTTTGCGGTCGGAAGATTAGGGGTTAATTATTTTAAGTAGCTGGCGGCGACGTTGTGGGGGGCAGGTTAGGGGTTAATAAATATAATACAGGGGTCGGCGGGGTTAGGGGCAGCAGATTAGGGGTACATAAATATAACGTAGGTGGCGGTCGGCAGATTAGGGGTTAAAAATTTTAATCGAGTGTCGGCGATGTGGGGGGGCCTCGGTTTAGGGGTACATAGGTAGTTTATGGGTGTTAGTGTACTTTAGGGTACAGTAGTTAAGAGCTTTATGAACCAGCGTTAGCCAGAAAGCTCTTAACTCCTGCTATTTTCAGGCGGCTGGAATTTTGTCGTTAGAGCTCTAACGCTCACTTCAGAAACGACTCTAAATACCAGCGTTAGAAAGATCCCATTGAAAAGATAGGCTACGCAAATGGCGTAGGGGGATCTGCGGTATGGAAAAGTCGCGGCTGAAAAGTGAGCGTTAGACCCTTTAATCACTGACTCCAAATACCAGCCGGCGGCCAAAACCAGCGTTAGGAGCCTCTAACGCTGGTTTTGACGGCTACCGCCGAACTCCAAATCTAGGCCTAAGATAGCTAGAATATAATTATTATTTATATTGTAGCTATATTAGGGTTTATTTTAAAGGTTAGTATTTAGTTTTAAATAGGATTGATTTAGTTCATAATATAAATATTATTTAGATTTATTTAATTAATATTTAAGTTAGGGGGGCATTAGGGTTAGTGTTAGACTTAGGTTTAGGGGTTAATAAATTTATTACAGTGGCGGCGTCGTAGTGGGGGGCAGGATAGGGGTTAATAAATTTATTATAGGTGGAGACGGTGTAGGGGGGGCAGGATAGGGGTTAATAGGTTTAATATAGGTTGCGGCGGGTTCAGGGAGCGGAGGTTTAGGGGTTAAACTATTTATTTAGTTGCGGCGAGGTGCGGGATCAGCAGGATAGGGGTTAATAATTTTATTATAGAGGGCGACGGTATAGGGGGGCAGGATAGGGGTTACTAGGTATATTGTAGGTGGCGGTGGGCTCCGGGAGCGGCGGTTTAGGGGTTAATACATTTATAAGAGTTGCGGCAGGGTCTAGGAGCGGCGGTTTAGGGGTTAATACATTTATAAGAGTTGCGGCAGGGTCTAGGAGCGGCGGTTTAGGGGTTAATGCATTTATAAGAGTTGCGGCAGGGTCTAGGAGCGGCGGTTTAGGGGTTAGTAACTTTATTTAGTTGCGGGAGGCTCCGGGGGCGCCGGTATAGGGATAGAACAGTGTAGTTTAGTGTGGGTGCTTAGTGACAGGCTAGCAATAAAGCTGGGAAAAAGCCGAAGAGCAGCGAGATCGGATGAGTGATAACTGTCACAGTCCGCTGCTCATCGCCCCGCGGCTTTTTGACAGCTTTATTTGATAACTTAGGCGAACATATTCAAGGTCCGCGGCGGCGAAGGTAGGCGAGCTTAGGCGGACATATTGGGCCGGCGAAGCCAGAAAAGTAGACGGCTTGATAACTACCCCCCTATATGTCTACGTTTCCAAGTAATTTACATCAAATATAGGCCAAATCCTACAAAGATAGAATTATTAGTTTAATGGCATGCTAAAATTTGCTATGCTTGGACTGTAAGCTAATTAGCAGTCACCAATTTCAGAACTGCTACAGTTTAAGATACCCCATGTTATTTATCTATAGATATTTTGACAAATTATGTTTAACCCTTTTGCCGCCAAGGGCAGAAAATAAAATTTAGGATTTAAAAACACGAAAATAAATAACTTTATTAAAATAATATTATAAAAATGTTTTATTAAAATAAAATGTATTTTAAAAATACATAAAAACATTATTAAAATTAATTTGATACTTTATTTACTGTTTGTATACACTGGGACAGAAGGTGAGGGGTCAATGGAAAGGGGAGGGGTTTTTAATTTTTGAAATATGATCATTGTGATTAGCTGTCGCAGTGATCACATGACCAAAGACAACTTTTCTTTTTTTTTTAAATAGTTTTTATTGAAGTTGTTCAGAGATAAAACACAACAGCAGGGGAATTTAAACAAATACATCCCATGTGCTAATACAGTTTGACAACTTATTTTTGTTTTTTAGAAGTAGGGGGAAATGCGAACAGAAGGGAACAAGGATCTTATACAATATAAATAAGCTCTAGCATATTCATACAACCAAATAGGGGAGCCTCTATATATACATCAAAACTATAGATATTGGCAAGAATCTTAACTCTATATATTCCTTTAAATTTCAGGGCTAAAGAAAGATAACAATGATGTCAGTGTATCTGGGGTCTTTGTTCCCAGATCAAAATCATATCCAGAATAAAGTCTCTCTTTATTGCATAACAATAGTGTCTTTTTTACAATGAAATTATTTGGTTCATTTCTGCTTCACATTGGGCAAATGTGGGTAAAGTAATTTGTTTCCAAAGTCTGAGGATTAGACGTTTCACATTGGTTAACATTAGTTGAAGTAATTTAGTGCGATATGCACATCTTATGTTCGGAAAGTGGTTAAGCAGTATAATAGAAGCTGAGAGTGAGAGGTCTGTACCTAGGGTATGGTTAATACATCGTTCTATTTGGGACCAGTAAATTTTCAAATTTGGGCACGTCCACCAAATATGGGAGTACGTTCCACATCGTCTCCAGCAGCTGGAGTTAGCACCTGGAAATATCTCAAATATTCTCTGGGGGGTAAGGTACCAGCGTGCAAGGATTTTATAATTAAGTTCAGACAAGATCAAGGAGACTGATGGGGAGTGGGTCCTCGTATCCAGCTGTCCTCAGATAGAGGAGTCTGGAGTTCCAGTTCCCATTTGGAGATTAATGTGGGTTTAGCATGTGAGTACGAGCTTCTAAGAATCCCGTATGACAGTGATAAATGGGCTCTTTTGACATCTCGATTCGTACAGATTTTTTCAAATGGTGTTAGTTCTCTAAATATATCCATTTTATGTGGACTATCAGTGATGGCCTGGCGAATCTGCAGGTATGAGAACCAGCTATGAAATGGTGAATCTAATATATCTCTAAGAACTATTCTCTCCTTCATATGGGAGGAGTCAATCAAAAGAAATAAGGGTAGATTTTTATATAATACATTTCCTGAGACATTTAAATTGAGTATGTGTAAAAAAGAGGTGTTGGCCTAGTAATGTTGTCATGGGTGAGACTGGTGTTGAGAGTTTGTTAGGGTGTTGGACGTGGGTATCCCATATCTCCAAAGTGGCCTTAACGTATTTTCTATTTGTAATATGTTTGGGTCTGAATAGTTTGGGTATCCAACAAATATCTCTCATATGTAGTAATTGTAGTAGATTTGCTTCAATTTGAATCCATAATTTAGATGGATTACTATGATTCCAGGCTATTACGCATGTGAGATGTGCTTCTTTAAAATACTTTGTTAGATTAGGTACATTTAATCCACCATCTTCTTTTCGAAGGTAAAGGTTTTTACGTGCCACTCTTGGCTTTTTATAGGACCACATAAAGGATTCCAACATCTTTTATTGTGCTGCTAAGTATTGACACACATTTGGGATAGGAAGTGTCTGTAAAATTTAAATGTATTTGGGAATAATCATAATTTTTATGGTATTTATCCATCCCATCCAAGACAGGTGACCTTGTCTATGCCATTTTTGTAGTAGAGAGTGAACACTAGTTTGGAGTGCTACATAGTTTTTTTGAAATAGGTCCTGTGGGTTTTTAGGAATGTTCAGTCCCAAATACCTGAGGGATTGTGTGATGGGAAAGGGGGAGTTTCAGACTATATTTTCTATGTCTGTGGCTTCTAAGTTTATAGGGATAAGACCAGATTTCTCTTTGTTTATAGAGAGACCTTTTTATATTCTTCAAGCGTATGCAACAGTGCTGGTAAGGAAGATATAGGTGCTTGCAATGTAAAGATAATGTCATCCACGAAAAGGAGACATTTTTGTGAAATGTTACCAAAGTAGGGGGGATGATGGGCATCCTTAGCGTGTACCATTGGATATAGGGAAGGACTGGGAAATAGTATTATTAAGTTTTATTTTGGCACGCGGATTAGTATACAGTGCTTGTATCCTATATATGAAAGTTGGCGAGAAACCAAATTTTGACAGGGCCAACCACATAAATTGTGAGTCAACCCTGTCAAATGCCTTTTCGGCATCGGTGGAAAGGAGAACAAGTGTTTTTTTTTGGAGGTATGAGGCATGTAGGGTGTGAAGTACTCTTCTGGTGTTGTCTTTGGCTTCGCACTCTCTAATTAACCCCACCTGATCCGGGTGTATTATTTTTGGGAGGAGTACATTTAAACGGTTGGCTATAGTTTTGGCATATATCTTGATGTTGACATTTATATGTGAGATCGGTCTATAGTTTCTTACTTGGTCTGGAGGCTTGTCCGGTTTAGGGATAACTGTGACCATGGCTTCTAGAAGTGGTTGGGGAAAGGTATTTCCTTGGTCTATGGAGTGATATAACGCATGTAAGTGGGGGCTGATATGGTGTTGGAGTAATTGGGGGAATTTACAGATGCAAGATATGATTCTATCTGTGCCTGCCTCTCTTCTGCATTTGAGTGATATAGATTGTAAAGTTTGGAATAGTATGTTACAAATCTTTCTGCTATGTCCTCATTTTGGTGCATAGTGTTCCTGTGGAATGTCTAATAGCTTGTATATAGGAGCTGTACCTTTGTTTTTTCAGGGATTTGGCCAACATTTGTCCTGCTTTATTAGACTCAGCATAAAATTTTGATTTATTTGACAGAGCCCGCATTTGGGCATTTTCCACCAGGAACCTATTTAGATTATCCTTAGCTTCAGTTAGATCTGCTAGCTTTTGTAAATATTGGGGGTCCTGCTTATGTATATGTTCTGCAGAAGAAAGGGCACCAACCAGAGAGGTGAACAAGGCTGCTCTCTGCTTACACATCTTGGCAGTGAGTTGAATTATAATGCCCCTAATAAAACATTTGTACGCTTCCCAGTTGTTGGTGATGCTTGTGGCAGAGGGGATATTAATCTGGAAATATTCTTCTGTGTACTTGTTTAATTGTTCTAAGATATCGATATTAGCCAGAATGTGTTCCTGAAGTCTACATGACAGCCTAGCCGTAGGTTTGGAAGACCACTTAATGGTTGTTATCACCAAGCTATGGTCTGACCATGGTGTGTGGGGAAATTCTTGAGTCTATTAGACTTGTTAAGGACACCTGATCACATAGTATGTAGTCCAATCTTGTGTAAGAGTGCTGGGGATGGTAAAAGAAGGTATAATCTCTTATAGTCGTGTGTACAGTCATCCACGTGTCATAGAGTGTTAGTGATTTTAAAAGTGAGTTGCTATTTTGTATTTGGGTATGCCGAAGGTAAGATTTGCCTGTAGAGGTATCTAAAGCTGGATTAAAGGGATAGTTGAAATCTCATCCTATTATGATCAGGCCTTTGGATATAACAAGTAGTTTATTGGTTACTGTACAAAATTAAAAGGATGACAATTTCACTGGGGCATATATATTGGCTATTGTGATGGGCTTTCCATAGTATAACCCCACCAAAATTAGTATTCTGCCCTCTTTATCACTAAATTGTTGCAGTAATTTTAATGAAGTGTACCGCTTGAATAAAATGCAAATACCATTATGTCTAGTTGGCCCTGAGTTGAAATAATGCTGATCAAAGTATTTAGAAGAAAATTTTGGTTTGTGTGTTTCTAAAGTGGGTCTCTTGTATTAAGATATTAATTTTTTTTTTTTTTAAAGTCATGGAATGCTATAGACCTTTTTTCAGCAGACAGTAACCCCTTGACATTTTGTGTTGCTATGTGTATAGGTCTATCTTGCATATGTGTTGCCATAGTTATGTCATGATAATAGAGGTTTGATTAGCGGTTGCTAAAATATCTCAAGATGTATAAGAGGGATGTGGATAGGAGAAGGGAGTGGGAAAAAGGTTTTCTATAGTAATTTGGGAGCTTAATGACAGCAAACCAACCAAGTCCCGGTTAATTTACTATAGGTGTATGGAGCTAATAACCGAACTGGGTGTAAACGTATTGCATTGGAAGGGTCCGGTAGCACTTCTGGACAATAGAAATAAACAGCATAGAAATAAACAACACATTAATAACTTTTAGGGCATACCGGCTTCATAATATACAACAGCATACAATGATTTAAAGCATTATGTATGGAACCTGATGGCAAGTGCTTTAAAATCTTATTCATCCATTTGGAAGGATTTAGTAAGGGATGTAATCTACATTCCAGCCGGAACATACAACAAATATCACATCATAATACATGCAGTGCAATTTACATTCTCTGTTGAATATACACTAGGACTATAACAGATAGTCTCTAAATCTCTGTGAAATAAGATAGGTGGTTATTGAGGTAATCTTATAACATAGTCTAGAGTCTATTGCCCTGTAGCTCTACTCCCGCAAAATAAAGTGTATTACAGTCTGCAGGAATGTGACATATATTTTAACAGGGGTATGTGACAAATAAACTTGTTGTTATACATGGCAATGCTAAACAGAAAGGTAACACAACATAACAATTAATACAAAATGAAAGGCACTTCAAGATTAGAACAGACAATCTTAAGATCCCTGAGATTTAAGATAATGGATTACCAGAAAATAAACCTGAGAAACCAAAAGTCATAGTTACGTGGTCTTGGTTCATGGGGGTTCTTTATTGTAGTCAGCTGAGGTAGTTTGTCTTCTTTTGTTCTGTTTAGCTGATGATCCCACCAAGGACGTCTTTGGGATCTTATATTTTCTTGGCTAGAGGATTGCATGGAGTGAGAGGAAGGATCCTCTTTATCTGGAGGATGAACATTCAACATTTTGCAGAACTGATCAAATTTCAGTGGCGAAGAGCATTCAATTTTCTCCCCATTTTTTGCTACAATCACCGAAGTTGGAATTCCCCTCCTTTAAGGAATTTTCAATGCTCGTAAGTGGGTGGGAAGAGCTGAAAAGTCTCTACGTTTTAGCTATGGGCATGTGTCATCAGCTTATTGAGGAGAGATAGCGTTATGCTACTGTAAGGTCAATGACCTGCTATTTAGCATAGGTAATCCTCCCCCAACTCTCCGGTCTTTCAATCCTTACTTTCACCAGAGGTCCGATAATAGGCAGAGGTACTATCATCACCCCGTATGTTGTAGGCACAGGTTCAGCTTAAGTATTCCTTCCCTGAGCAGGAATTGGCCGATTGTGGTGATTTTTTTTCATAAAGTCAGGGTTATAGGGGAGGCATCCATCAGTATGATAGGACCCGATAGTCAGTTTGAGTGTAACCCGGATTCGTCCTGTGGTAGCGTGCTGTTTACTCGAATGTTATATGCTACTCACATGGCACTTGCAATATGGAGGTAGGTTTCATGAGTTGTGCACAGCAGTAGAGTAGTACTCTAGATTGTAAATTCCCACGGGAATAGGGCCCTCAATCCCTCCTGTGTGTGTTTGTAAATTTTGTCCTGTCTCTTACAAGTCTTGTATTGTTTTATTTAAATGAATTGTATCCATGGACAGTGCTGAGGAATATGTTGGCCCTTCATAAATAAAATATAATAATAATAAAATAGTTGCCTATGCGATGTATATGCGGCCAATCGTCCACTTTATTGGAAGCCCATAATAATCCTCAGTCATTTCTAACCAAGCTGGGTAAATTTGGTGCTAATCTGGAGTCTTTAGATAGCTTTACACCCTGTTCTGTAATGGAGCTTCAGTGTAATACGGCCATCTCAGTCGGCCATTCGCTCTGCCCCCTCCAAAGGCGACTTTTTTTTTGTGCATCACTAGACTGCATCCAGTTATTGGTCACTAAGCCTGGTATCAGCATGCACTGGGGCATGCTAGTATCCAGGCTTCATTTTAAGTATAAATTTACTGTGACTGACTGTCACAGTGGTTGTATACACAGTAGCTGTCATTTTTGACAGTTACTGTACTGCTTCTGGTAGCCTCACATTAAGGCTTCCATCAACAGCATGTGATACACACTGATCACAGGGTGTATCTCATGAATGGAGGCAGCCCACTGACAGGCATGAGATCACAGGGACACCCTGTCTCTGCGATCACTAGCCTGGGGTGTCCTCCATTCCACTATTTCTGCACTGCTTCACTCCTGAGGCATGCAGAAATAGCATGGGTGTGCTGACATGACAGGCAGATGTGCACTTCAGCCCAGGACATCCTACAGCACAGATCCATGAGGGCTAAATGACCAGCGCCATTCAGGGTACGGCACTAGTCATTAAGGGGTTAAAGGTGCAATGTCTCACCATGAGTTCTCGTCAAATACAGTCTCTCGTTATTCAGTGTCTCATCATGTGGTCTATTAATGATGTAGTGCTGAATATTTTATGCATTGTAATATTGCATCCTACATAATTGTGTCCCCAAGGATTAAAGGATACACACTTCTTGCTCTAGAGCCAATTAAAGTGTCTAAATACTGTAACACAGGAACAGTCCAGCCTCACAACCTGGAGGCTGGGACACAACAGATTCTTCAGGGAGTTGGTGCACTGAACACATCTTTCAATCTTTTGAGAGCTGTTCGCACTCATACAGCAGCTTCTCTGAAGCTAGAAGCCTCTGCTTTTTGGAATCTTTCCAGCTCTCCATTCTAACTAGGCCCTGGCTACAACCTTTCTCACTCTTGGGGAGGAAATCAGCTCCTTCCTCTACACATAAATGTGCACCACTGACTTCTCCTGAGCCCTACCAAAAAGTACACGTTCAGAAAAGTTTAGTTGTAGCCACAATGCTTTAAAAAAAAAACAAAAAAAACCTTATAATTAAAACCAAAAGCATTAAAAAAAATTGGATGCAAAACAAACAGGAAATATACAAATGTAGGGGGGGAACCCCTAGCCAAGTATTATTGACTACAGCTTTCTCAATGATAATAAATTAAACAATATTCAGAACTCTTATACTCTCTATTAAAGCATGGTGAGGGGCCATGAGGTCTATCTATGGCAGACCCCACATCTTACAATCTGGTCAAAACGTTTATGATTTAGAGACCACTCTTCTGTATAAAGAGACTGCCAATTGAGAAAGTTGGCATTTATATTGTTCACACTCAAAATATGGATGGCAGATATCTTGCAATGAAAATGTTCTGCCCAACTGATGATGCAGGATACTTCCATCATTCCTAAGGAACTGCAAATTCCTCCTTGAAGATCGATGTAAGACACAGCTTTGACATTGTCTAACTGGAATCAAAGAAAAGATTCCTGTCTGAGGTACACAGAGTTCCAGAATTATTATGGGGAAGGTATGAACAGAGGCGTCCGGGGGGCAGAGACACAAGGAGGGTTGAGTCTCCAGTATGCTCTGGTGTAGCGCATGAAAAAGCCAACACTGAATGATAGCTGAACTTCCCTAGGTAGTATCTACCCTGTTAAGATAAAGACTTAGTCAGTATTGATAAGAATAGTAAGCCGGGAGCCGCTGCTGGAATGCTCACCGATAGCAAGCTCATGTTCTATTCTTCTCTACAAACCCCTGAGAGAGCTGACATGGCTATGGTGGTGTTGGTGCCACATATTGAGAGATGATCATGCTTGGCATCTCAAGGGAACATCTTCCTGCTGCCGAGTTCAAGGACATTTTAATATATGGGACTTTGAATCAATATTTTCCATGTGACATCTGGACTTGAACTATCTATCTCTACAGTCCATTCCTCTGATTTCTATATTTTATTTTGGTTTATCTTATTATTTCACGCAATCTCTTTTACATAGAATTCAAGCAATGTTTACTAGGGAAAGTTAATACAATCCCTTTTCAAGGGTCAACAAAAAAACCCCTAATATTTATGGGTAACCTTGCCTTCTGAGGAGACCACACTTGCTACACTTTTCGAGACCCCCAGACTGCACCCCAATGTAACCAGCTTGTATTTGTGGAAATAATTACAACACATTTTAGATTATTGTTTCATTCATTTGAGGCAAACCGACTAAGGCCTCCCTCATGATTGTGCCTAACAGAGGGACATAGAAAAAATGTGCTTTCTTTGTTTTTCTTTTTCAGCATCTTAGATGTTAGGTTTTTTTTTTCAAACAAGCTTTATTTAAAGATGTGCAAGTACAAAACATGGACAATATATAAACCGAAAACATACATTTAGGGATATAAGTATCGCTTTTGAAATGTAATTTGTTTTACAATTAGGTCAAAATAACATCTACATCAGTGTGGCAGTTCAAAAGTTCTCTCAAGTCTTCATGTATGATTCCTGCCCGCTCCTAAGGCCGTACTAGATACTCAATTGCAAGTTCAACTGTCCATGTATGTTGGGAATCAAAGCTTGTTTTTTTGTAACAATATTGCGTAACATATGAAGATATTAGAACCTTTAACATTAGTAAAAAAAAAAATAACAAAAAGAAAAAAGCTCCAATCGGAGAAGCCCATATACACCAGGCCCATAAAGAAAGAGAGAGAGGAGAGATAAAAAAAAAAAAAAAAAAAACCCAAAGGAGAATTTGTAAAGGGGGGAAGAGGGGAAAGAAGGTTTCCCAGGATGAAACCCGAATTATTCAGTGGTAAACTGTTTACATGCTCGAAGATCAGTAAATAGTTTAATCAGTAAAGGGGGATTTCCACATAGCCATCAAGGATTCATAAACGTCAATTTGATTGCTCTGGAGGTAATGTAACTTTTCTAGTATTAGCAATTCATTCACGGCAGAGCTCCACTATGCAAGAGTGGGCACCTCCCCTGATTTCCATAATCTAGGGATCAGTCTTTTCGCTCCTGTTAGCATGATCAAAAGAAGGGCCCGACCCTGCCTGCCCATGGAGTCCGGTAAATGCAAAAACAAAATGGTCTCAAGGGAGTTTGATATGTGTACATTCAAAATTCTAGACATCTCCTCTATGACTGCTGTCCAATATGTCGTCAATTTAGGGCAGGACCACCATATATGTGAGAGTGTTCCTATCTCACCGCATCCCCTCCAGCATGCCGCTGAGGCAGTCGGAAAGAATCGGTGTAACCGGGAAGGAGTATAATAACATCTAGTGTGTAATTTAAGTTGTATCTCTTGAACCACTGCGGAGACAGAGGAGTGCTTAATCAGTCTAAATGACTTGAGCCATTCTTCCTCTCCAACCACATTATTAAGGTCTCTGTTCCATGCGTCAGTGTATGTCGGTAATTGTATGTCAGGCGGCAAGAGAAGCAATTTATATATTTTTTAAATAAGTCTTTTAGGTGGTGTAGAGCTAGTGCATAAAGTTTCAAACGTGGTGAGTTCCCTAATGAAATCAGATTTATTATTGTGATGTGATAGAAAGTGAGAGAGTTGGTGGTATCTCAACCAGGATGAGAATATGTAGTCTGAGTGTTCTTTCATTTCATGTTGAGATCTGAGTCTCCCGTTAGTCAATGCGAAGTGTAAAGCACCTATTCTCAGGTTGTATGGTTTATCTCTGATTCTACTTAGCTCATAGTAGGGTAGGATTCTCCAGGATCGGAATAAGTGGAGAAGTGAGTTTTGATATATGTGTACTGGTTGATATTAATCTATCCCATTCCAATAGGGTTTCTGTTATTAAATGATACTTTTGCAATATTTTTGGGCGCTTGTGTGCAGGGGTCCAAGCTAGAGAGGCGACATTGTTAGAGTGAAGAATCTGCCCATCTATTCTGACCTATAGTTTTAGCGGGGAATTGTGTGACCATTCAGTTATTCTCTGTAATAGTATGGCCCTTCTATATAAAGCCAAATTCGGGAATCCCAACCCTCCTCTATCTCTTGGAAGATAAAGTGTTTTTTTTGGAACTCTGGGTTTCACTCCTGACCATATAAACTGCTCTAAAAATTTTTGAAGATTGGGAAGAAAATCAGCCGGTAGATGAATTGGAATTGTTTGCATTACATATAGGATGCGTGGTAAGATGTTCATTTTAATTAAGCCTATTTTTCCCAGCCAAGACAGTGATTTGTTCTTCCAAGAAGACAAATCGTCGGTAATCTCCTTCTTAATAGATAATAGTTATTTTTATAGAGGTCTGCTGCATTTGCTGATAAGCAAATGCCCAAATATTTCAGTTTTGTAGTAGCAAGGGGGACTTTGTGGAATTGTGCTAGGAATTGGGTCTGTTCGGGAGGGGAGCTAATGTTGAGAAGTTCTGACTTTGAAAGATTTAAATGGAAATTGGAAAGATCTCCATATTCCCTGAATTCTGATAATAATTCTGGAATTGATCTGTCTATATTAGTAAGTGTATACAGAATATGGTCGGCATATAATGCCTGTTTATGCTCAGTATCACCAATACAGATTCCACTAATATTAGGATTGAGGCGTATTTCTGCACTGCTTCACTCCTGAGGCATGCAGAAATAGCATGGGTGTGCTGACATGACAGGCAGATGTGCACTTCAGCCCAGGACATCCTACAGCACAGATCCATGAGGGCTAAATGACCAGCGCCATTCAGGGTACGGCACTAGTCATTAAGGGGTTAAAGGTGCAATGTCTCACCATGAGTTCTCGTCAAATACAGTCTCTCGTTATTCAGTGTCTCATCATGTGGTCTATTAATGATGTAGTGCTGAATATTTTATGCATTGTAATATTGCATCCTACATAATTGTGTCCCCAAGGATTAAAGGATACACACTTCTTGCTCTAGAGCCAATTAAAGTGTCTAAATACTGTAACACAGGAACAGTCCAGCCTCACAACCTGGAGGCTGGGACACAACAGATTCTTCAGGGAGTTGGTGCACTGAACACATCTTTCAATCTTTTGA
The DNA here is from genome assembly GCF_027579735.1 of Bombina bombina. Classification (NCBI taxonomy): domain Eukaryota; kingdom Metazoa; phylum Chordata; class Amphibia; order Anura; family Bombinatoridae; genus Bombina; species Bombina bombina. The sequence continues at coordinate 173,955,294 of NC_069501.1, forward strand.
GAGCTGTTCGCACTCATACAGCAGCTTCTCTGAAGCTAGAAGCCTCTGCTTTTTGGAATCTTTCCAGCTCTCCATTCTAACTAGGCCCTGGCTACAACCTTTCTCACTCTTGGGGAGGAAATCAGCTCCTTCCTCTACACATAAATGTGCACCACTGACTTCTCCTGAGCCCTACCAAAAAGTACACGTTCAGAAAAGTTTAGTTGTAGCCACAATGCTTTAAAAAAAAAACAAAAAAAACCTTATAATTAAAACCAAAAGCATTAAAAAAAATTGGATGCAAAACAAACAGGAAATATACAAATGTAGGGGGGGAACCCCTAGCCAAGTATTATTGACTACAGCTTTCTCAATGATAATAAATTAAACAATATTCAGAACTCTTATACTCTCTATTAAAGCATGGTGAGGGGCCATGAGGTCTATCTATGGCAGACCCCACATCTTACAATCTGGTCAAAACGTTTATGATTTAGAGACCACTCTTCTGTATAAAGAGACTGCCAATTGAGAAGTTGGCATTTATATTGTTCACACTCAAAATATGGATGGCAGATATCTTGCAATGAAAATGTTCTGCCCAACTGATGATGCAGGATACTTCCATCATTCCTAAGGAACTGCAAATTCCTCCTTGAAGATCGATGTAAGACACAGCTTTGACATTGTCTAACTGGAATCAAAGAAAAGATTCCTGTCTGAGGTACACAGAGTTCCAGAATTATTATGGGGAAGGTATGAACAGAGGCGTCCGGGGGGCAGAGACACAAGGAGGGTTGAGTCTCCAGTATGCTCTGGTGTAGCGCATGAAAAAGCCAACACTGAATGATAGCTGAACTTCCCTAGGTAGTATCTACCCTGTTAAGATAAAGACTTAGTCAGTATTGATAAGAATAGTAAGCCGGGAGCCGCTGCTGGAATGCTCACCGATAGCAAGCTCATGTTCTATTCTTCTCTACAAACCCCTGAGAGAGCTGACATGGCTATGGTGGTGTTGGTGCCACATATTGAGAGATGATCATGCTTGGCATCTCAAGGGAACATCTTCCTGCTGCCGAGTTCAAGGACATTTTAATATATGGGACTTTGAATCAATATTTTCCATGTGACATCTGGACTTGAACTATCTATCTCTACAGTCCATTCCTCTGATTTCTATATTTTATTTTGGTTTATCTTATTATTTCACGCAATCTCTTTTACATAGAATTCAAGCAATGTTTACTAGGGAAAGTTAATACAATCCCTTTTCAAGGGTCAACAAAAAAAACCCTAATATTTATGGGTAACCTTGCCTTCTGAGGAGACCACACTTGCTACACTTTTCGAGACCCCCAGACTGCACCCCAATGTAACCAGCTTGTATTTGTGGAAATAATTACAACACATTTTAGATTATTGTTTCATTCATTTGAGGCAAACCGACTAAGGCCTCCCTCATGATTGTGCCTAACAGAGGGACATAGAAAAAATGTGCTTTCTTTGTTTTTCTTTTTCAGCATCTTAGATGTTAGGTTTTTTTTTTTCAAACAAGCTTTATTTAAAGATGTGCAAGTACAAAACATGGACAATATATAAACCGAAAACATACATTTAGGGATATAAGTATCGCTTTTGAAATGTAATTTGTTTTACAATTAGGTCAAAATAACATCTACATCAGTGTGGCAGTTCAAAAGTTCTCTCAAGTCTTCATGTATGATTCCTGCCCGCTCCTAAGGGCGTACTAGATACTCAATTGCAAGTTCAACTGTCCATGTATGTTGGGAATCAAAGCTTGTTTTTTTGTAACAATATTGCGTAACATATGAAGATATTAGAACCTTTAACATTAGTAAAAAAAAAAATAACAAAAAGAAAAAAGCTCCAATCGGAGAAGCCCATATACACCAGGCCCATAAAGAAAGAGAGAGAGGAGAGATAAAAAAAAAAAAAAAAACCCAAAGGAGAATTTGTAAAGGGGGGAAGAGGGGAAAGAAGGTTTCCCAGGATGAAACCCGAATTATTCAGTGGTAAACTGTTTACATGCTCGAAGATCAGTAAATAGTTTAATCAGTAAAGGGGGATTTCCACATAGCCATCAAGGATTCATAAACGTCAATTTGATTGCTCTGGAGGTAATGTAACTTTTCTAGTATTAGCAATTCATTCACGGCAGAGCTCCACTATGCAAGAGTGGGCACCTCCCCTGATTTCCATAATCTAGGGATCAGTCTTTTCGCTCCTGTTAGCATGATCAAAAGAAGGGCCCGACCCTGCCTGCCCATGGAGTCCGGTAAATGCAAAAACAAAATGGTCTCAAGGGAGTTTGATATGTGTACATTCAAAATTCTAGACATCTCCTCTATGACTGCTGTCCAATATGTCGTCAATTTAGGGCAGGACCACCATATATGTGAGAGTGTTCCTATCTCACCGCATCCCCTCCAGCATGCCGCTGAGGCAGTCGGAAAGAATCGGTGTAACCGGGAAGGAGTATAATAACATCTAGTGTGTAATTTAAGTTGTATCTCTTGAACCACTGCGGAGACAGAGGAGTGCTTAATCAGTCTAAATGACTTGAGCCATTCTTCCTCTCCAACCACATTATTAAGGTCTCTGTTCCATGCGTCAGTGTATGTCGGTAATTGTATGTCAGGCGGCAAGAGAAGCAATTTATATATTTTTTAAATAAGTCTTTTAGGTGGTGTAGAGCTAGTGCATAAAGTTTCAAATGTGGTGAGTTCCCTAATGAAATCAGATTTATTATTGTGATGTGATAGAAAGTGAGAGAGTTGGTGGTATCTCAACCAGGATGAGAATATGTAGTCTGAGTGTTCTTTCATTTCATGTTGAGATCTGAGTCTCCCGTTAGTCAATGCGAAGTGTAAAGCACCTATTCTCAGGTTGTATGGTTTATCTCTGATTCTACTTAGCTCATAGTAGGGTAGGATTCTCCAGGATCGGAATAAGTGGAGAAGTGAGTTTTGATATATGTGTACTGGTTGATATTAATCTATCCCATTCCAATAGGGTTTCTGTTATTAAATGATACTTTTGCAATATTTTTGGGCGCTTGTGTGCAGGGGTCCAAGCTAGAGAGGCGACATTGTTAGAGTGAAGAATCTGCCCATCTATTCTGACCCATAGTTTTAGCGGGGAATTGTGTGACCATTCAGTTATTCTCTGTAATAGTATGGCCCTTCTATATAAAGCCAAATTCGGGAATCCCAACCCTCCTCTATCTCTTGGAAGATAAAGTGTTTTTTTTGGAACTCTGGGTTTCACTCCTGACCATATAAACTGCTCTAAAAATTTTTGAAGATTGGGAAGAAAATCAGCCGGTAGATGAATTGGAATTGTTTGCATTACATATAGGATGCGTGGTAAGATGTTCATTTTAATTAAGCCTATTTTTCCCAGCCAAGACAGTGATTTGTTCTTCCAAGAAGACAAATCGTCGGTAATCTCCTTCTTAATAGATAATAGTTATTTTTATAGAGGTCTGCTGCATTTGCTGATAAGCAAATGCCCAAATATTTCAGTTTTGTAGTAGCAAGGGGGACTTTGTGGAATTGTGCTAGGAATTGGGTCTGTTCGGGAGGGGAGCTAATGTTGAGAAGTTCTGACTTTGAAAGATTTAAATGGAAATTGGAAAGATCTCCATATTCCCTGAATTCTGATAATAATTCTGGAATTGATCTGTCTATATTAGTAAGTGTATACAGAATATGGTCGGCATATAATGCCTGTTTATGCTCAGTATCACCAATACAGATTCCACTAATATTAGGATTGAGGCGTATTTCTGCACTGCTTCACTCCTGAGGCATGCAGAAATAGCATGGGTGTGCTGACATGACAGGCAGCTGTGCACTTCAGCCCAGGACATCCTACAGCACAGATCCATGAGGGCTAAATGACCAGCGCCATTCAGGGTACGGCACTAGTCATTAAGGGGTTAAAGGTGCAATGTCTCACCATGAGTTCTCGTCAAATACAGTCTCTCGTTATTCAGTGTCTCATCATGTGGTCTATTAATGATGTAGTGCTGAATATTTTATGCATTGTAATATTGCATCCTACATAATTGTGTCCCCAAGGATTAAAGGATACACACTTCTTGCTCTAGAGCCAATTAAAGTGTCTAAATACTGTAACACAGGAACAGTCCAGCCTCACAACCTGGAGGCTGGGACACAACAGATTCTTCAGGGAGTTGGTGCACTGAACACATCTTTCAATCTTTTGAGAGCTGTTCGCACTCATACAGCAGCTTCTCTGAAGCTAGAAGCCTCTGCTTTTTGGAATCTTTCCAGCTCTCCATTCTAACTAGGCCCTGGCTACAACCTTTCTCACTCTTGGGGAGGAAATCAGCTCCTTCCTCTACACATAAATGTGCACCACTGACTTCTCCTGAGCCCTACCAAAAAGTACACGTTCAGAAAAGTTTAGTTGTAGCCACAATGCTTTAAAAACAAAACAAAAAAAACCTTATAATTAAAACCAAAAGCATTAAAAAAAATTGGATGCAAAACAAACAGGAAATATACAAATGTAGGGGGGGAACCCCTAGCCAAGTATTATTGACTACAGCTTTCTCAATGATAATAAATTAAACAATATTCAGAACTCTTATACTCTCTATTAAAGCATGGTGAGGGGCCATGAGGTCTATCTATGGCAGACCCCACATCTTACAATCTGGTCAAAACGTTTATGATTTAGAGACCACTCTTCTGTATAAAGAGACTGCCAATTGAGAAAGTTGGCATTTATATTGTTCACACTCAAAATATGGATGGCAGATATCTTGCAATGAAAATGTTCTGCCCAACTGATGATGCAGGATACTTCCATCATTCCTAAGGAACTGCAAATTCCTCCTTGAAGATCGATGTAAGACACAGCTTTGACATTGTCTAACTGGAATCAAAGAAAAGATTCCTGTCTGAGGTACACAGAGTTCCAGAATTATTATGGGGAAGGTATGAATAGAGGCGTCCGGGGGGCAGAGACACAAGGAGGGTTGAGTCTCCAGTATGCTCTGGTGTAGCGCATGAAAAAGCCAACACTGAATGATAGCTGAACTTCCCTAGGTAGTATCTACCCTGTTAAGATAAAGACTTAGTCAGTATTGATAAGAATAGTAAGCCGGGAGCCGCTGCTGGAATGCTCACCGATAGCAAGCTCATGTTCTATTCTTCTCTACAAACCCCTGAGAGAGCTGACATGGCTATGGTGGTGTTGGTGCCACATATTGAGAGATGATCATGCTTGGCATCTCAAGGGAACATCTTCCTGCTGCCGAGTTCAAGGACATTTTAATATATGGGACTTTGAATCAATATTTTCCATGTGACATCTGGACTTGAACTATCTATCTCTACAGTCCATTCCTCTGATTTCTATATTTTATTTTGGTTTATCTTATTATTTCACGCAATCTCTTTTACATAGAATTCAAGCAATGTTTACTAGGGAAAGTTAATACAATCCCTTTTCAAGGGTCAACAAAAAAACCCCTAATATTTATGGGTAACCTTGCCTTCTGAGGAGACCACACTTGCTACACTTTTCGAGACCCCCAGACTGCACCCCAATGTAACCAGCTTGTATTTGTGGAAATAATTACAACACATTTTAGATTATTGTTTAATTCATTTGAGGCAAACCGACTAAGGCCTCCCTCATGATTGTGCCTAACAGAGGGACATAGAAAAAATGTGCTTTCTTTGTTTTTCTTTTTCAGCATCTTAGATGTTAGGTTTTTTTTTTCAAACAAGCTTTATTTAAAGATGTGCAAGTACAAAACATGGACAATATATAAACCGAAAACATACATTTAGGGATATAAGTATCGCTTTTGAAATGTAATTTGTTTTACAATTAGGTCAAAATAACATCTACATCAGTGTGGCAGTTCAAAAGTTCTCTCAAGTCTTCATGTATGATTCCTGCCCGCTCCTAAGGGCGTACTAGATACTCAATTGCAAGTTCAACTGTCCATGTATGTTGGGAATCAAAGCTTGTTTTTTTGTAACAATATTGCGTAACATATGAAGATATTAGAACCTTTAACATTAGTAAAAAAAAAAATAACAAAAAGAAAAAAGCTCCAATCGGAGAAGCCCATATACACCAGGCCCATAAAGAAAGAGAGAGAGGAGAGATAAAAAAAAAAAAAAAAAAACCCAAAGGAGAATTTGTAAAGGGGGGAAGAGGGGAAAGAAGGTTTCCCAGGATGAAACCCGAATTATTCAGTGGTAAACTGTTTACATGCTCGAAGATCAGTAAATAGTTTAATCAGTAAAGGGGGATTTCCACATAGCCATCAAGGATTCATAAACGTCAATTTGATTGCTCTGGAGGTAATGTAACTTTTCTAGTATTAGCAATTCATTCACGGCAGAGCTCCACTATGCAAGAGTGGGCACCTCCCCTGATTTCCATAATCTAGGGATCAGTCTTTTCGCTCCTGTTAGCATGATCAAAAGAAGGGCCCGACCCTGCCTGCCCATGGAGTCCGGTAAATGCAAAAACAAAATGGTCTCAAGGGAGTTTGATATGTGTACATTCAAAATTCTAGACATCTCCTCTATGACTGCTGTCCAATATGTCGTCAATTTAGGGCAGGACCACCATATATGTGAGAGTGTTCCTATCTCACCGCATCCCCTCCAGCATGCCGCTGAGGCAGTCGGAAAGAATCGGTGTAACCGGGAAGGAGTATAATAACATCTAGTGTGTAATTTAAGTTGTATCTCTTGAACCACTGCGGAGACAGAGGAGTGCTTAATCAGTCTAAATGACTTGAGCCATTCTTCCTCTCCAACCACATTATTAAGGTCTCTGTTCCATGCGTCAGTGTATGTCGGTAATTGTATGTCAGGCGGCAAGAGAAGCAATTTATATATTTTTTAAATAAGTCTTTTAGGTGGTGTAGAGCTAGTGCATAAAGTTTCAAACGTGGTGAGTTCCCTAATGAAATCAGATTTATTATTGTGATGTGATAGAAAGTGAGAGAGTTGGTGGTATCTCAACCAGGATGAGAATATGTAGTCTGAGTGTTCTTTCATTTCATGTTGAGATCTGAGTCTCCCGTTAGTCAATGCGAAGTGTAAAGCACCTATTCTCAGGTTGTATGGTTTATCTCTGATTCTACTTAGCTCATAGTAGGGTAGGATTCTCCAGGATCGGAATAAGTGGAGAAGTGAGTTTTGATATATGTGTACTGGTTGATATTAATCTATCCCATTCCAATAGGGTTTCTGTTATTAAATGATACTTTTGCAATATTTTTGGGCGCTTGTGTGCAGGGGTCCAAGCTAGAGAGGCGACATTGTTAGAGTGAAGAATCTGCCCATCTATTCTGACCCATAGTTTTAGCGGGGAATTGTGTGACCATTCAGTTATTCTCTGTAATAGTATGGCCCTTCTATATAAAGCCAAATTCGGGAATCCCAACCCTCCTCTATCTCTTGGAAGATAAAGTGTTTTTTTTGGAACTCTGGGTTTCACTCCTGACCATATAAACTGCTCTAAAAATTTTTGAAGATTGGGAAGAAAATCAGCCGGTAGATGAATTGGAATTGTTTGCATTACATATAGGATGCGTGGTAAGATGTTCATTTTAATTAAGCCTATTTTTCCCAGCCAAGACAGTGATTTGTTCTTCCAAGAAGACAAATCGTCGGTAATCTCCTTCTTAATAGATAATAGTTATTTTTATAGAGGTCTGCTGCATTTGCTGATAAGCAAATGCCCAAATATTTCAGTTTTGTAGTAGCAAGGGGGACTTTGTGGAATTGTGCTAGGAATTGGGTCTGTTCGGGAGGGGAGCTAATGTTGAGAAGTTCTGACTTTGAAAGATTTAAATGGAAATTGGAAAGATCTCCATATTCCCTGAATTCTGATAATAATTCTGGAATTGATCTGTCTATATTAGTAAGTGTATACAGAATATCGTCGGCATATAATGCCTGTTTATGCTCAGTATCACCAATACAGATTCCACTAATATTAGGATTGAGGCGTATCTTTTGTGCTAAAGCTTCGATTGATAATGCAAAAAGTAAAGGAGATAATGGGCATCCTTGACGGGTCCCATTAGTGATTTTAAAGGTGTCTGATAAAGTTCCATTTATTCTAATCCGGGCATTGGGTGCCGAATAAAGAGCAAAGACTAAGTCAAGAAAGGGGTTTCCAAAGTTCATGGCCTTCATGACCTGACGCAGGAAGAGCCAATCGACCCGGTCGAAGGCCTTCTCTGTGTCAGTCGAAAATAGTGCCATAGGCACTCCTTCAATTTGAGCGTAAGTAAGTATCTGGATTACCTTGACGGTATTGTCACGCGCCTCCCTGCCAGGCACAAACCCTACCTGATCTGAGGAGATGAGGTTCGGGAGAAATTTATTAAGGCGATTTGCTAAAATTTTGAAAAGAATTTTGATGTCTAAATTTAGTAGGGAGATAGGTCTGAAATTGGCTGGATTATTAGGGGGTTTGCCTGGCTTAGGCAAAACTGTAATGTGTGCCTCTAACATAGTTTTGGAAAGTTCTGGCTGTTCGGTCAAGTTGTTAAAAAGTTGTAGCATTAAAGGCCCCAATATTTCAATATAAGATTTATAATATTTTATAGAGAACCCATCTGGGCCCGGACTTTTCCCACTAGGGAAATCCCTAATGGCCTGTAGGAGTTCCTCTGTGGAAATTTGTGAGTCCAAAAAGTTTCTCTGTTCAGCGTCTAACTGCGGCAGGGACAACGCTGCCAGATACTGGTCTATCAGTTGCATTCTGTCTGAGTTATCTCTATTAAGCGCTGTTGGGGTCTGCAGGCTGTCTTATATTATATAATGTCTGATAGTAAGAATGGAAGAATTTAGCTATTTGTTTGCTGCCCTTGACCACTGAACCGTCTGTATTTTGAATTAAGTGTATGTGTGTTTTTAGTTGTCTTCTACGCACTGCCCTGGCCAGCAGCTTCCCGGGCTTGTTTCCACCCTCATAGTATTGCTGTTTTGTATGTAAGAGTTTGCGATGATAAGCGTCAGTTAAAAGTGTTTTTAGTTCCCCTCTAGCATTATTTAAAGCTTCTTTAGTCTCATTGTCAGATAAATCTCCTATATGTTTCTCTTCTAATTGTGCTACAGTATGCAGTATTTCTGTCTGTTTTAATCTATTTGATTTAGTGAGTCGGTCTTTGTGTTTCATGAAATCTCCCCGTATGACACATTTATGTGCCTCCCAGACAGTTGCGATTGAGGTATGCATAGGGTTATTATGTGATAGATAGTCTTCGAGGGACTTTTGGATGTCAAGTTTAATCATAGGATCATTTATTAGATAATCATCTAGTCTCCATATATATGTTGTGGGGGGAGGTCAGGCCATTGAACCTGGCATGTCACCGGAGCGTGGTCTGACCAAGTTATGTGACCTATTGAACATTCGGTAACCATATCCAGTCCAGTAGAGTCTGTATAAAAATAGTCTATACGAGAATATTTATTATGTGGTGGAGAGTAATATGTGTAATCTTTATGGGTTGGATGTAATGTACGCCACACGTCATGGAGTTGGAGGTTTAATATTGTGTTTTTGACAGATTTCAGTACTTTAGGAGGGGTGCTAGCTGTGCCATTGGATGTGTCTAACAGAGCATCCATTGTTAAGTTAAAGTCTCCTGACAGGAAGACCGGGCCCCTCGCATGGTCCAACAGAAGTTTTGAAATTTTAGACATAAAAACATGTTGATCGGTATTTGGGCTGTACAGAGTGGCCAATGTTATTGGGTGTTCATATAATGAGCCCGTTAGAATCAAATATCTCCCTTCTGGGTCTCTTTCTGTGTGTGATATTTTCAAAGGTACAGTATGGTGAATTAATATGCCCACGCCTCCTTTTTTAGATTGACCTGAAGCGAATAGGGCAGTGGGGTATTGCTGGTTGAACCATTTCGGTTCTTTTCCTTTTCGGAAGTGCGTTTCCTGAAGAAACAACACATGACTACACAGACTTTTTAAGACCTAAAGGCTATAGATCTTTTGCCTGGATTGTTTAGGCCTTTAGCATTAATTGTAGTCAATGTTAGGCCATGCAAGCCGAATTTACTCTGTTTCCTGTCCATCCTGGGAAGAGGGGAAAAAAAAAAAAACACTAAGAAGTTAGAGAAGACAAGTAAGGGGAAGAAAGGGAAGTCAAATTAAAAAGTTTTTGGGCCTGTTGTATACTCTCAGGCCAATTAGTTATGCAATTTAAGACAAAAATAAACTTTCGAATTCAAAATATTCAACAACTGTTAAAGTACAGTAAATTATTAATGCAAGTTTTTTCAATCAGGGTAGTATCCCTCAAGCCTGTACAAAAAAAGAGAAAGGATGATAAACTTTGGACTCCAAATAACAGTGATTTACATTTAACGGGGAGTATAGTGTATTTGCCTTCTCTCTGTATCAGAGAGCTTTAGAAAATTTGCAGAGGACATAGTATTAGAAACCGGGATAAAGAGAAAGAGGAGGAGAGAAGGAAAAGGAGATGGTTTGAAAGGATGATGGTAGGAGGATAGTGAGAAGATTAAGTAGAGGAGGGTGGAAAAAGGAAGACAAAGAGAAGAGGAGGGAGAAGAGAGAGAGGGGGGTACTAAGAAGGAAGAGGGAAAGCTATGTTAAGGTATGGGAGGGGATGTGTGAGGTATAGAATAATTTCTGAATGGTTAAATGATACATTAACCCCTGCTTGTGAGTCTGCCACCATATCAGTTATCTGTCTACCAGGAGTCTAATATATTTGTAGTGACATTACAAACTATTCATAGGTTAGAATGGGTCATTTTGCAGTTTAGTTTCGTACTTCCTTTGGGTAAGAAAACATTGGATATAACTAACATCTATTACAAACATAGCATATAATAACATTTAAAACCTACAAAAATTGAAACTAACATCAAAAATTATCATTGAAGGATATCACGCTAACAGCTAGTATTCAAGGGAGCAAGTACCCACATTTTTAATCCCATCTGTACCTAGCACATTGTCTGATGGTTCAGATCATATTGCCCTGTTTGCATACCCTCCCATCTACTATCATTTTAAGTCACGGAAAATGTCTATTACAAATTGTCTGTTGGCAATCACATTCACTCAAAATTTGCGCTAATCGCACCATGAAAGGATACAGCACGTAGAGTTCAAAACAGAGAGTCAAACTTAGAAGCAAGAATGATTAGGGTAACTTGTGGGCTAACTATACATTAGCCTTCTGCTGTAATGTTCTCTTGAATGAGGAGACCTATTCTGGAGGTAAGCCCCTTTGTGGGAGATCCGCATCTATGGACAGTCCAGAGAGGAAGGCTCGCTCATCTGAGCCTGGATGAAAAATGAAAGATTTGTTCTGGTATGTGGCAACCAAGGAAACTGGGAAGCCCCATCGATATTGGATTTTATGTGCACGTAATTTAGCTGTAATGTGGCCCAGTTCCCTTCTTTTCTGGAGGGTTGTTGGCGATAAATCAGAAAAAATTTGCAATTCCTCACCTGCACGGTGGACTGGATGTTTAAGGCGAGCACATCGAAGGATGTCTTCCTTGTCTCTATAATTCAAGAAACGTACAATAATGTCCCTAGGAGGAGCTTTAGGCAGGGGTCTGGCCCTCAGGGCGCGGTGTGCATGCTCCAAAATTATATCTGGAGAAGATGGAGAGTCCTTTAAGGTTCTAAATAAACTTTGGAGGTAACCATTGATAGCAGGAGGATGGATAGTCTCTGAGATTCCTCTAAATCGCAAATTATTGCGTCGACCTCTATTATCTAGGTCTTCTATTTTATCAACAAGTTGTTGGATTTCCTCTGAGTTACTCTGAATGTCATTACCCATTGAAGTGATTGATGCTGTATGTTCATGTTGCTTGACCTCTGCCTGAGAGACTCTGGTATCTAATGCTGAGATATCCTTCCTTAGTTCATTAAAAAGATTTCTCATCTGCTGAACTGCCTCTTTAATGTCCTCCTTTGAAGACAGATTTTTAAGGTCATCCTTTGTGATTATGTTTTGTATTAGTATATCCAGACCCTGTTGCTGCATGGTGTTAACTTGTGAGACTACCTCTGTAGTGATGTCAGGTGAGGATGAAGTGGATGTGTCCACTTGTTTTAGGAAATTATTCAGAGCACCAATTGAGTTATTTTTTTCCGCTGTATGCTGTTTTTTGCACGGCATCCCTCAGTGTCTTTATCTCAAGGTTGGTTCTGGGGATATTAGGCTAACCTTTATAAGATATTCATCTTTCTTTAGACAGTTTAATATATGAATAAGTGCCTGATTACAAAGATGGAGATGAGAATCTTCAAAGCAGACACTTTATCTGTGATTAGGTTTAGTTTACCAGTAGGGCTTCTATCAATATTGTCTTTTATAGTGACACCTATGCAGCTTTTGTATTAGAGAGGAATTTAAAAGCTATTTGTGATAGTAGTCCCTCAACAACTCAATTACTCCGTTACAGGTCCCTGGAGTTTAGTGTAATTCAGATCTTTGGATTCCCTATTACAATCCTGAATTGCAAGCCTAGTGTGAAGGGTCAAATATATTGAAAAATGTATGACCCTGTTTATTCAGGTATGAATTTTTTTTTTTTTTTTTATTAGCCAACTTGTAGATTTACAGTGTCACTCTCGCACCTCTCCTTAGCCCTGATCCGGGAGCAATCTCTAAGTCAGATGATGGGTTTCTGGCAAATGTTCCTGATAGGATTGTAGTACTGACGGAAAGGACCCCACTTAAAAATGTTATTTGTGTAACGCTCAATGTGAGCCGTTAGCCTAATCTGAGCTGCTACATAGATCCCCAAAATGGCGCGATGCGCACTTAGGCCTAGTTGCTCCGCTGCGATGCGGTGTGAGGCTAACGTGGGTGGCTTACCCGGAATGATGTCTAAGCGTATCCGTTTCCAAAACCCTTGCCTTTATTATGCTGCGGTAGGTATCTGCCTCCTTCAAGGGTGTATGCCAGGGAAATAGTGCTGTGCTTTCGGCCCTGCTGTCGTGGGCTTTCTATCCCAGCGCTGATGTTTATGGTGCAGCTTGAGCCATAGGCAAATGCTGTGGTCCTGTAGCGTTAATGCGATCCTCACTTTGTCCTTTCATATGGCATTTGTAGATAGATTGTGCTTCAATACTCCCACTGATAATAAAATATAAAAGCAAAAGGAGTGTTTATGTACTTATTTCATACTTTGTACGGCTTGAGGGTTGAGGAGCTCTCCTACAACACAGCCATCTCCCAGCGTGGCTTGGCTCCGCCCCCTTAGATGTTAGTTTTTAGGTAGTATGGTGGCCGTGCCCATTAACTTTCTCCTGGCACAGCTGGATATTCTAACCCTCACAGGCTCTTACACAATTGCAAGTTCTCTGGCTGTCAAGTGCAGACTCCTCACTTCCCTCCACCTTCTGCCTGCCCCTGTGCAGTGCTTTCAGCTTTAGCATAATTAGGAATCAGAGAGGACACAGGCACAAATAAACATGTAAAATGGAAAGAGGGACTGCATTTTTAACCCCTACAACCAGAGGTGATAAGCTGCTATTAACATTTACTATATTTTCTCAGTCTCTTCTCTCACACTCTCCCCTCTCATCCTCTTTTTTTTCTTTTATTTTTTTCTCTCACTCCCCTCTTTTCTCTATCATATCTCCCTCCTTTGTCTCTGTCTCTCCCTCCTTTGTCTCTGTCTCTCTCACTCTCTCTGCTCGTTCTCTTATCTCTCTCACTAACTTCACTTTCTTCCCTTTTCTTTCTCTTACTAATGTTCTTCCCCTCTCTTTTTCTCTCCCTTTTCAATCTCTCTCCTTCTCCTCTCACTTCAATCTCTCTCTCATGTTTCTCCCAATTTCCCTCCTCTCTCTCCCTCCTTTCTCTTCTCTCATCTCTCTCAGTGGAGGCTCCTCCATTTGTGCACTCCCGCATGTGAACCCCCAAGCCCCCTATTTGAAAAATTATATTTTATTTTTATGCCCAAAAATTGATATCCAGGCTTTTTTTAAAAAAGATAAAAGAAAAAACTATTATTGTGTATTTTTTTTTTCTCATCCGTACGTGCGGTAGAGAGCCCTATGCCAGTCAGTCAGTGATCTATTGTGCAGCACTGCACTAGGCGTCGCTCCCAGCTTCTTCCTATAGAGGCTTTAATCGCACTGGCTGAACTGTGTGAGTGGGATTTCAGCCTGTGCTCTGCCTCTGTCTGATACGCTGTACCAGACCACGCCGCCGCATACGTTATGGCTCCTCCCCCTCAATGGCGGTCGGCGCGTAAAAATCTCATTGTGGAGATAGCCGTTGAGTGTAGAGGAGCTATTGAGAGAGCAGAGCTCATTGTGTTGAACGTCAACTTATGGTGGCAGTCTGGAAGAGAGCTTGCACATCTTAATTTACAGCTGGGATCAGGAGGGGTTTTGTGAGTTGCGATGACAGAGGGATGGCAGCAGAGTTGGAGGAGCGTGAAAGGTAAGTAACCCTGACACTTAAAACGACTTTTACATTTCGTTAGTTAGCATTGCAAGCAGCTGTTATACAAATAAGAATGGGACCATACATCCATTAGGTCCAAAATATGTGAGCTCAGACTGCAGCCATCTACCTTTATTTTGGCAACACCTAGCTATGGCTTTAAAATGAAGCATCCTAAACACTGAGCAAAACATAATTATAAGTATAAAGTTATCCACTGAACTTAAAGTTTAGATTTCTGCTTTTTGGACGTTAATGGCATATTAATACCCGAAAATGTAGTTCTCTAGGTTGGCAGAGCAGTAAAGCTGTTTTGCAGTATCTACCAATGACTTTGTAACAAGCCTCAGCCTGTACCTGCTGCTGTTATCTCCCTGAGGCTCTATGACTGGCATAGGACAGGTGCCCCTGTATGTTAGGGAGTATTAGCTGCAAAACTTTATTTTATTGCTCTCATTGTTTTCATAGACATTATAGATGATTTGACCTCATGTTTGCCACGGTGGACTGCAACATGTTTCAGACCCTTTTAGGAGCAAAGGGATTAGAAACGGATTGTCTCAATGATTAAACCAGCTGTCAAGCATGCAGGACATGATTACATATTCTGATAGGATTCAATTATCGTGTTCTACTGCCAGCTATAGGGAGGATTGATGATGATGAAAAAAAGTGTTGTATAGGTTTAATTTTGCATAGTTTTCAGAAGTTTAGAGCAGTGGGTATCAGTAATTCACGTGACACCCCTTGTTTATATATTGTGAACCCCCATTTGAATAACCCACGAGCCGCCACTGATCTCTCTATATTTTCTCTGGCCTCATATATTTTCTAAGGCCTCAACAGCTCTAGAGCCACTTCTGCTCTCACTGTCATGATTGTCACTAACAGTAATGGTGTTTGTTAAATTGTGTTTTAAAAGAGAACTGCTTAATTATGACTTTCATAGGAACCTATTGTAATCTGTTTCCATATGTACCACTATATGATCACTTTTAAACTTTTACAAGTATTCTTTCTGACAATATTTATTTCAGTTGTTTGTTAAACAACTGTTTCCATTTTATTCTCTGTATTTTAACATTATTTCAGCTATAAATCTTGCTACATTGTATCTGCCAAGAAGACCCTTACACGAGATTGAGCTTTCGTAACCAGATTTTCATAGGGGACGTGCCTTCATGAGTCGTAACTCATTCACAACAGTGCATTTAGAAATGTCTGTGTTTACATTACTGAACTTGTAAACTGAAATGTGCATTTGTGACCAGGAGTTCAATAATGTTTGTAACCTACAAAAAAAGCACTTGAAAATCATGTGATTACCCATTCAGAAAAACATGACCCAGATCAAAAACATCACGTACTTCAGGATCAAAATTTTCCTGTGCTGCTAAAAAAGAAAAAGAAGAAAAAATAGTTTGTATACTTATGAGGCATGCCAGTATACACTAATAAAGCAGTGAGATAGTGATCAGTACTAGGAAGCTGTTAGAATTCTCCAAAGGCATTTCTTACCTTGAGAATTGTAGAGGGTCTTGCAAAAGGCATTTTCTACATTTATTTATGTGAAGGCAATGCATATATTCCAATAGGGCCCTAAAAATCACAATAAGATGAATGTATTGTTCAATCACATAAAAAATTGTTTTTTTTGTGAAAATTTTATTTTGTGTAGTAATTACAATTACTATTGAATTACATGAAAAAGAAAAAATGTTTTCAACATGCACAGTATAAAAATAAATCAGAATAAACTACACTGCTGGTGCAAAAATGCTTAGAAGTTGGTATTTATAAGTACAAAATTCAAGGTGTTCTGTTTTTCTTGAGGTAACATTACTTTCCTTTACTCTACTAGTGGGCTAAACAGGGGCATTTCATGGCTGTAGTTGAAAGTTCTCTGCTAGGTCTCGGAGTATTCTCTAAATATGTACCCCCCACAAATCTCACTGTTTTATCTTGTAAACTGAAAGGTGGTTACCCTAATAGAAAAACACATGTACATGAAAATATAGATGATTGTAAGATACTAGATGTTGAAAAAAGAGTAATATGCTCACTATTAACGTCTCTCTCTACATTAAAGTTTACCATTCCAGAAAACTATATTATTTTCTATGGGAGATAATCGGGCCCCTAAGAGAGACACATTTCAAGTGCTTCAGCTTGTATCTCATGTCTCTATGTATGGCTATCCAGCTACAGTGCAGTAACATTCATATACGAATATTATTGTGTATAACAATGCAAAATCAAGGATCATCCCATACATACTGTACATAATAATACAAATTTCATAAAAAAAATCAGTCTGGAGCTTAACCCCTTAATGACCAGCGCCATACCCTGTACGACGCTGGTTGTTATGCCCTTAAGGACCAGCAACGTACCCTGTACATCACTGCAATCCTGGGCTTCTCTCTGTCGCAATCTTGCTCAAAATAGTGAGATTGCGCTATTTCTGCATGCCCCATGAGTGGGGCACTGCAGAAATAGATTTGCAGACATATTGATGCAGAGAGTGCAGTGTGTGGGACCGCTACGCCACACTAAAGGCATTCAAGGAAAAAAAAAAAGTGCCGGTGATGAGTCACAGTGAGGGGAGGAGGGGCAATAAAGTGTATCCTCTGTGGCATCTGTTGGGGAGAAGTGATATAGGAGGGGGTAGGTTATTGAGGAGGACAGCTACACTACAGAAAAAATGGGTACTTAAATTTTTAAAACCATATTTTGCCTTATTTGCAGCATACTGGGTACTGGCAGACAGCTGCCAGTACCCAAGATGGTGGCAAATAGGTAGAGGGGGGAGGGTTAAAGAGCTGTTTGGGGGGGGATCAGGGAGGTTGGGGGCTAAGAGTGGATCCACCACTTAAGATTGTGGTGACAATTGTGGGGTGGGGGAGGGAAGAGAGCTGTTTAAGGGGGTCAGGGGGGGATCAGGGGTTGGGATGTGTCAGGTGGGAGGCTGATCTCTACACTAAAGCTAAAATTAACCCTACAAGCTTCCTAATTAACCCCTTCACTGCTGGGCATAATACAAGTGTGTGCCAAGCCATATATGTCTGCTACTTCTGAACAAAGGGGATCACAGAGAAGGATTTACAACAATTTGTGCCATGATTGCACAAGCTGCTTGTAAATAATTTCAGTAAGAAACCTAAAATTGTGAAAAATTAACTTTTTATTTGATCACATTTAGCGGTGAAATGTTGGCGTGAAATATACCAAAATAAGCCTAGATCAATACTTTGGGCTGTCTACTAAAAATATATATATATATAGTTTTGATAGGTAAATATAAAAAAGGCTCTATTTCTGTTTAATTGTAATGATGGCAAAAATGCTCTGGTCTGGGAAGTTTTTGTCTGAAATGCTCAGTCCTTAAGGGGTTAATTGCAGTGAATGCCGCTCCTTTTTCTTGCAAGTACCCTTGAGTCTGGACATGTGATCATTCAGAGAACAACGTACCTGCTCTCCAGTTGCAACTCCCAGGTCACTGGCTTCATCACTTGATGATTGTGTGTCACAGGGTATAGCTCCTCCAATATCCTTCGGAGAGTTCCATCAATCTAACTATTGCTAAACCGCCAATGCTGGTATATAAAAAACATATGATGAAAAAGTGTGTACTGCAGTGCTAAAACTTAGCTTTTATTCAAATTTTATGAGAAGTATCAAATTTAAATCTCACCACTAGCATACACCCTAATCAAGCTTACGCATTTTGGTTACATCATAATCATAGTTTAACCTTAACATGTTACACTCCACCTTTTAATAAGCTAAAATTAAGTTGATTAGTCAACACTGACCACTTAAACATACACATCAAAGGTTAAAGATACAGATGCACACAAAGCAAGAAAATATATACAAATCAAATCTGCCTAATCAGATCAAATTTACCAATATCTAACCTACACAATGTAAGCAATATACACATAGGGCTAGATTACAAGTGGCACAGCATTTTTTATTTGTAAGTGAAAATTCCACGATTTTAATTTTTGTGCTTGTCGGGTTGCGTTCATATTACAAGTTCCAAAAAAATGTATTTTGTGCTAGTGTTAACCCAAATAGCGCGAAAAAACTAACGAGTTTTTGCGTGCGTGTGCATGTATTCCCCCATAGAGATTAAGAGAGAAAATATAGTGGAAAAAACCTAACATGCGAGATTGCGCAACCACCATTGCCTTTTTCGGAATTCCCCATACCGATGGCACAAGCAACATAGCATATTCACATTAGCAAATATGAAATATTTACAGTAAATACATAGTAAATACATAGTTAAAATCTTTATTAAATATGAATATTGCATAAATATGTTTTATCATGTTTTTATCTGCTTAATGGCAAAGGGCTATAATGCCCTTATATATGTTTAGATATGTGTACATATTTATTAGTGTTTTTATATGTGTATATATGACTGTAAATACATATATACACATATAAATACATTTATATATATGTACACATATATAGACATATCTATATACATACTAATACATCCTTAGCTATATATATGTATGTGTCTCAATATTGAAGCCATTTTGCCTGCCTTTTTTTTTTTCTAACACCCGAGATCTCCAATCTTTGAGCCCTTATAATTTTTTTGTGCTATATTTTTTTTTAAATAATTTTTATTAGACAGTTTTAATATGAGTGTAACTGTACTTTGTAATGTATTTTTGAAGTGTTTTGTGCAACTTTTTTGTTTCGTAAACCAGTTAACCACAGCTCTCAGATCAGGGTAAGGATTGAAGCGTAAAGGGTGATTGCGCTTGTAATATCAGCGCAATGAAAATGGCTTGCAAAAACATAATTGCGCTTGTGCAAAACCGTTTGCGCTTCAATTGTAATCTAGCCCATAATATACATGCATAAATTTTTCTCATGCATCCTATATATGCTGTATATATATATCCCGAAACTAGAGGTAGAAATAAGAGAATGTATACAAATAAATTGAGCTGAATAATAGTAACATAACTGCAAAATTACTATTATACATATGTAGAAATCTATTATTATCCTATGAAAATTTACTTTGATATTACTTTACTCTTTCAAACTTCCTTGTTAACATTTTCTATTTTATATCCACAAAACTCATTTATTGCTCAGACTGTGCTAGTTAGATATAATTAAACCCATCGTTTACTAATATATTAAAAAATAGTTTTGTTATATATTGTTGAATATAACAGTTTATATTGTTTTGCTATATCCTGGTGTTAGAATATGCTAATTAAGTATCTTGCCATAAAAGACACGTATTGCTGAAATGCAATCCAGAAAATCAACTGAACAGGTGATGTTTTCAGCTGACATACAAATATTCATCATTTCAAAGGGAGACCTAAGTTCAGGTATGAATATAAATGAATACTTGGATTTTATGGTAGAACATGTGATAAGTAACATCAGTTATCTGTCTAATGACCAAAAAATGACCTGTGATGTGAATAAATAATTGTAAACTGTGAAACCTTCTAGTCTCAAATGACATTAGCACTGCATATGAACTTCTGCAATCAAGGATGATTGTTTTTCAACAAATTAAACCAACTTGTATATATAATTTCTATTAAGAGGGAGATGAAACTGGAAATTATCCTGCTTTTTCTTGCTTGATTGAGAGCATAAACATGTTTGCCTTAATTTTCCTGCATGTAAAATAGATACATGACAAATAAAATGTCTTGAATCACTTGGCTACATGAAAATATGTTGCAGGGAAGTGGAAGAGGTTACTCAAATCTAGCATATGTTATTAATATTTTGTTTTTATTTATTTTCTTTGACTATGGAGTTAAGTAGAGAAGAAAGCCAGTCTATCACTAGTTGACACAATTATTTATTTTGCAGTTTTCTAATTTACAATCAGATCATATACAGAAGCTAACTTTTGGCCCTTTATAGACACAGAGGAAATGTGTTAAAAAATAGACTCTCTAACAAATGTATCTTCAACTGAGGTCAGTTGGTCAGTCATCTGTCTGTCTAGAAATAGGACTGATTTAAAAAACAAATGCGATTACTATATATATATATATATATATATATATATATATATATATATATATATATATATATATATATATATATGGTAAAATCGAACTGGCTATTCATTTAAACTCTAGATCAACATAACACTCAAAATCACTATAAGAGCTATTGAAAACAATTGCACATGCTCTTCTCATGCATAAGCAATGTTAAAATACTGCCTTTTTATACATTTGTATGTTCTTCAAAATTTCTCACCAAAAAAAACCTTTGAAAATGCTACATCAAGAATTTATTAAAAATGTTTATTTTCTCCCTTATAAAATCTTACTACATTTATATATATTTATAAACACATTAAATAATATATATATAGTTATTGTTGTTTTTCATTTTCTCAATTCTGATAAATGATATGCCTTCCCAATTTATTCTGTCCAATTAGTAAATCTAAATAGTTAAAGTATCAGATTTTTGGGGAAATTACATTTTTTATTTTCATTTTTTTTTAATTCTAAAATATGGCATGCTTATAATAGGCATCAATCTGTTTATATATTTCTATATTATTAACATTTGAATCCCATTAGAATATCTATCTACTATTAGTCTGATTATTAAATGTTTAATTGCGCTTACAACTATAATAATGAACGTTTATGGAGATAAATTGTACCAATGTATTTATTCTGCTTCAGACGTTTTCCTGGCGACAATAAATGCCAAAATATGCTTGTTTGTTGATTATAAACATCCCAGACATATGCTAGTAACTTTCAAGTATATTAAGGGTCTTAGTGAAGCTGAGGCTGTGAGTATTTTTCATAAAAAGAAAAATTCAAGAACAAGGGGTCATGGTCTCAAGCTGAAGAGTAGTAGCTTAGGGGGTAATTTGCAGAAGCACTTCTTTATAGAGGGGGTGATTAATTAATGGAATAAAATTCCACAAGAGGTAGTAACAACAAACACTGTGGGGACTATAAGAATGCCTGGGATAAGCATAAGAATATCCTACAAACTAGAAACGTTTAAATTTTAGGAAATATTGGGAACACTTGTTGGGCCTATGGTTCTTATCTTCCGTCAAAATCTATGTGCCCATGTTTCTGTCCATTTGCATTATTCTAAATTCTAAATGTATTTTCTTATCAAATGAAAAACTATTCTATAATGTAAAAAATAAATTAGTATGATTATGTTGATTTCTTGTATATGACACAAAACGTTTTGTATGGGACATCAATGCAAATATAAATATGTTATCACTAAAATAGGACTTAATTATTTTATTGCGCATTACTACTGAAACTATAAACTAGACTATGAAATGTACTGTATATTGGACTATCTTTCTAATGTGCAAGATCATTTGAATATATTTTTCTTTATTACTGTGCCAATGTTTTCAACCTGGGAATCTTGTAAAGTGGACATAGGTTAAAGCTCAAATGTCTAGCACATCATTTAGACCATTCATTCACAAGCCTCTCAGATTCTATGGCTTCTTTAGCAATAGCTAATACTACCAGAGCCGTTTCATTAAAGAATAAAGATACGAGCATAGGTGGTTCTATAATATAAAATATATGGGTGGTAAAAATTTACCTCAAAGTTAAATATCAAGTGTGCAGATAGGTTCTACAAATATGAATGGAGTGCATAGCATCCCCTCAATAACCACCACTGGATAAGAGAGCTTTAGAAAAATCAGTTGCTTAAAATAACATAGGAATTTATGGCACTGGAGAGATTGGTGACTTTGGTGAAGCTGGAGAGACTAGTTAATTTTTTGTAAACATTTTGCCTCATAGAAAGGCCATCAAGCTAAATCTGTAAACTTGGATTTGAAAAAGCTGCAAATTGCCTAAACAAGATATTTGATTTGCAGCATTTGCAGGTTAAATAATTGGGTTTTAGACTTTCTATGGAGCTTAGGTAAAGCACAATATTTCCACAAAGGCAAAAGGTTTACACTATGATTTTATCAATGTGATTTATATCTTTACTTTAAATATTGAAGACAATTCAAATGAACTGAATCAGCACCACACAAGCATTTACCACATAACCACTATATGCCTTTTATTAATAAATCATCTATAAAAATTGTAGGCACAAAGTTAATAAACACCAACAGCAAGTTATAATGCCTATAAATAGTTCAAACATGGAGCTAAATTAATATCTTCTCCAGGGTTTTAGGAATTAACTTTAGTTTTACAGGGATTTTATGTCCATAAAGATAAAAAGCGGTGGTGTAAATACTCAGCAAAATATTTTCCTAATATGTATTGCAATGCTTTCCTTATACTTTGAATTGGTGCAAGAATTCCATAATAATTAACTTTGATCCATCTATAACAGGTAACTTAAAGGAATCAACAAACAGAGAGTATTTGAATTGAAATGCAAATTTTATTTTTTAACTGCTATGGGTAAGTTGTATGATTATCATTAGAGGTTTAATCACAACAACAAATTTTACATAAATACAATCATTTATGTGTACAATTACCTAAAAAATGAAGTGATGTGAATTCATATGAAATATCTAAATCAGAAAACATTTAAATGTATCAAACCCAATACTGTTAAAAAACAATTGACTACCTTCTAGAAAAACTACCATTCAGTACATCTGAACTATATTTATTTAATATTTGTTTTTCATCTATATTTAGATTTGCATTTGGTGTCTAAATACTAAAATTTAAATATTATCAAAATCAAGTTGAAAAGTTATTATAAACAGCTACTTAAACTTTCAAGAAATTCTTATTAGTTTTTATTTCATTTTTTTGTCTAATTTCCTTCAAGTTCCAGTAAAATGTATAATGCACCACTAAAATACAATATATAATAACAAAACATACATCAAAATTAAATATGGATAATTAGCTTTATGTTAAATTCCTTATGTTTTTCTGGAATTCATATTGTATTTTTCTTTTCTTTGGAAAATAATAATCCAAGAAGTGATATATCATAGCCAATGTTTTTTCATTAATTCCCTTTTCACACTTTCACATAAATATTTTTTTTTAATTTAATTTAAAATATGTTTAAAATAAAAAAAATACTAATTAATATAGTAATCTACTATTAAGTTTCTATGATTTGATGGCTTTGTAAATATAAAATGTAATCGTTAATGCATTGGTTAAGTCAAAATGGCAGATAAGACAAAAATAAAAAATATTAAACATCTTAGGATGGTATATACACAGATACCATATTAATTGGTAATTTAATAATTTAACATAATGATAGAATAAAGTATGCATATAAAAAATGTTCTGGTAATACACACAGACACTATATTAATTACTGTGTATATTTTGATTGACTAGAAAAAAAAACTTTTGCGCACAAAAAAAAAGTACCTCAGTTTCGAAAATCAAAGTGATTTTTATGTTCTCCTTAATCCAGGTCTCAAATGTATCTTCATGTTTGCAAAACATTTCTAGATTACCTTTTGGTAGGGAATTGAAGAGCTTACTAGATTACTGCATTTCCCTTCTATGCGTACAGCTGGATTTATTGAGAATATAGTTGTTTTTCCAGCAACAGCAAACTTTATATAGAGAATCAATAAATTTATTAAATGAATACTGAATGTTTATGAGGAAAACTGATTGATATTACTGAGTATGTCCACCTGGTGTTTTTATTATTAATGTCATACATTGTTAAGCAATCTATTGAAGAGAAATGTATATTGCTATCATAATTTCATGATAAAAACAAAAGCATAGAAAACATTATTAGATTGCTTTTTCGTTCTTATTAAAAATCAGTCAACTCAATGAGCAATAATGTTAGGAATCACAATGTGCAAAATAAGATGTTTTGTATTAGCTTGATGTGAGGACATTATCTCTGCCTACAAGAGGATATACAAGAAAGTTCAAAATGAGAACAAGACCTGCATTTTCCTATTTATGTTTCTTTCTGTGCTATAGAATAATTACTTAATTCAGAATATATGCTTTAAGTTAGCACTATAAATTAAATAAAAAAAAAATCCCAATAAAAGACAGATTAAAAATTGAATAAATAAGCACTTCTATAATATCTTTATTTGATCAATTACTCTACAGGAAGATAATTTAATATGTTAGGATTTTTCACCAAAAATTTAGACTATGGCCTAGAATACAAGTAGAGCACAATAATATTACTGCTATTGAGCACGAACACTATTAGATTAAAAGCACACCTATTCTTGAGCTCATATTACAAGTTAAAAAAATCGAAACAGCTGTCAAGAAGTTTTTTTAATTTGCTACATGCACCCCATAAAGAGGATTACTGTGTTTAAAATAGTACTTGGAAGCAAAAAGCATGAGATATTGTAAATCTAATTTGCATAACTTACCCAGAGATCCCTTGTGCATTGGAAACAAAGTATACAGAGTACTTCTGGGGAAAGGCAAGCAGGGAAACTTGCCTAGATTTTATAATTTTCTATACAATTGTTCTATGTCTCTTAATTTGAAAGTAAAAAGCTTTACATTTGTTTTGTTGTACTTTTATGCTAGCCCTAACACTTTTCTTCAGGTGTCAAGTTGTGCTAAATTTAGTGCTGTGCAGCTCAGAACTTAACTTACGCCTAGATTTAGAGTTTGGCGTTAGCCGTCAAAACCAGCGTTAGTGGCTCCTAACGCTGGTTTTGGCCGCCCGCTGGTATTTAGAGTCAGTCAGGAAAGGGTCTAACGCTCACTTTGCAGCCGCGACTTTTCCATACCGCAGATCCCCCTACGCCATTTGCGTATCCTATCTTTTCAATGGGATCTTTCTAACGCTGGTATTTAGAGTCTTGGCTGAAGTGAGCGTTAGAATTCTAACGACAAGACTCCAGCCGCAGAGAAAAGACAGGTGTTAAGAGCTTTCTGGGCTAACGCCGGTTCATAAAGCTGTTAACTACTGTGCTCTAAAGTACACTAACACCCATAAACTACCTATGTACCCCTAAACCGAAGTCCCCCCACATCGCCGCCACTCTAATACATGTTTGTAACCCCTAATCTGCCGACCGCACACCGCCGCAACCTACGTTATCCATATGTACCCCTAATCTGCTGCCCCTAACACAGTCGACCCCTATATTATATATATTATATCTGCCACCCCCAATGTCGCCGCCACCTACCTACACTTATTAACCCCTAATCTGCCGACCGGACCTCACCGCTACTATAATAAAGTTATTAACCCCTAATCCACCTCTCTCCCGCCTCAATAACCCTATAATAAATAATATTAACCCCTAATCTGCCCTCCCTAACATCACAGACACCTAACTTCAAGTATTAACCCCTAATCTGCCGACCGGACCTCACCGCTACTCTATTAAATTTATTAACCCCTAAAGGTAAGTCTAACCCTAACACCCCCCTAAGTTAAATATAATTTTTATCTAACGAAATAAATTAACTCTTACTAAATAGATTATTACTATTTAAAGCTAAATACTTACCTGTAAAATAAACCCTAATATAGCTACAATATAAATTATAATTATATTGTAGCTATTTTAGGATTAATATTTATTTTACAGGCAACTTTGTATTTATTTTAACCAGGTACAATAGTTATTAAATAGTTAAGAACTATTTAATAGCTACCTAGTTAAAATAATTTACCGCCACTGCAACTCTCAATACCAGCAGTGCTTACGGACGCGGCCAGCTTAA
Organism: Bombina bombina; assembly: GCF_027579735.1. Taxonomy (NCBI): domain Eukaryota; kingdom Metazoa; phylum Chordata; class Amphibia; order Anura; family Bombinatoridae; genus Bombina; species Bombina bombina. The sequence continues at coordinate 173,981,489 of NC_069501.1, forward strand.
AAAACGTGCTCGTGCACGATTCCTCCATAGGAAACAATGGGGCCGTTTGAGCTGAAAAAAAACCTAACACCTGCAAAAAAGCAGCTTTCAGCTCCTAACGCAGCCCCATTGTTTCATATGGGGAAACACTTCCTACGTCTGCACCTAACACCCTAACATGTACCCCGAGTCTAAACACCCCTAACCTTACACTTATTAACCCCTAATCTGCCACCCCCGCTATCGCTGACCCCTGTATATTTTTTTAACCCCTAATCTGCCGCTCCGTACACCGCCGCAACCTACGTTATCCCTATGTCCCCCTAATCTGCTGCCCCTAACACCGCTGACCCCTATATTATATTTATTAACCCCTAATCTGCCGCCCCCAAGTCGCCGCCACCTACCTACAATTATTAACCCCTAATCTGCCGACCGGACCTCACCGCTACTATAATAAAGTTATTAACCCCTAATCCGCCTCACTCCCGCCTCAATAACCCTATAATAAATAGTATTAACCCCTAATCTGCCCTCCCTAACATCACCAACACCTAACTTCAAGTCTTAACCCCTAATCTGCCGACCGGACCTCACCGCTACTCTAACACTAACACCCCCCTAAGTTAAATATGCCTGACATTTGGTACCATCATAGGATATGATTTTTAGTATACATAATTCATAATGTTCTGTGTGTACATGTCTTAATCAATGACATGAATTGGTACTGTATTTCCTTCAAATATACCTATCATATACAGCCTGGGTAAATATGAGTAATTCTCACATCCTAAACCTAATGCCTGGGGTTAACTTGCTGATCAATGAGACCTGTACGTTATGGTCCCTGTTTATACTCCTACTAACATCATTACTAATGTGTTACCATATATATATATAGATAACATTGGTACAAATCGCAAAAGATTTGGAGTACTTTTTGTAATAACAATCAGTGATTAGTGTAGGATGTTTCCATACCGAAGATACTAATATAGTACATACTGTAAATGGAAATTTATGTCATTGAAGGCTCTCGAAATCGATGCGATTATATTATAATGCATCATTGGTAACACGCTTATGTCAGTGTCACATTGACAATGTCTGAAAGATGTAGGATTAATAACAGAGGACGTACAGCTTAGTGGGCGTGTCAAAGTACCATCCTCATACTCTAGGATCGGTCTAGCCGTTCACAGTCTACTAACAGTGGTAGCCTTGTTGAATTATTGGAGGGTGACTGTATGGGATTATGCAATCACATCATATGATAGTTAAAGTGTAACATTGCGGCACGCTCTGTATTCTTACTACGTCTCATAGTCTAAGGATCCCTGACAGGGGGCGTGTAGTTGGTGGGCATGTTTGGACAATGTCACTTAACTTCTATCCAATCCAATTATACTATGCATTAACAATGAGGCTAATCATGAACATCACATCTAATAGGCTGATGATGGGGGTGCGTGTAATAAACGCATATGATAGGCTGTAATACGCATAGGGATAGGTTTATTAACAAGCCGCTACGGACATTCGGCTTGTCATTTTGAATCTGAACACATTGAAAAAGGCCAGCATAACGGCCAAAACGGGTTTGTGAGGTTCTTTGAACCCTACCTCAATTTATTTTATCACCCTTACTTGTCTACTTGTAATATAAGACTTAGGTGTTTGCCTCTGTCACCTGAAGCCGACGTATCCAGTTATCGGCCAGGAATACAGGGGGGCTTTCACCTGTTGGCTTGTGTAGCTTGAAGGGTGTTCTTGTAAATATTAGTGGCAGAAATGGTTTTACTTAAATATTGGTGTGAATGTTGGTGATGTCTATTACCACTCATAGAATTTATTTTAATTAAGAAAAATAAAGTTCATATGTTTTAAATACCTAATAGATACTTGATACTAGCTGTTTGTTTTTACAGCATATTACACTAATAGGAGTTTGAGTGCTAGCAATCCCTTCTTAATCCCTTTCTCTTTTCCCTTCCTGCATTTAATGTACTACTTTAAGGGGCAGCACCAAGGTTTTACTGATACCTTTAAGACTCCTATAATTACAGTAGACACTGTGCCAATTTTTTGTCCTATAATTCTAGATCTTTCAGAGTACCATAGGGTTAAGAGGATTCCTAGGGGGTTAAGGATGAAAGCCTGCCCTACACTAATGCTGGATAAAAAGGGTTCCTGTGAAAAATTTAAGAAAATTCTCAACAAATGTTCCCTGGACATTATCACATTAACAGTAGAGTGTCTGCAGGAGGAAATGAAGTTACAGGCAAAAGAATTACAATGTATGGAGGTGGAGCTAAAAAGTTCACTAACGGGTGAAGCTGTGGATAAATTTCTCACTGAGGCAAAGAGCTCTCTTGATGAACTCAGGAAAACCATGGAAGCCAGGAAACGGGCTAAGTTAGTCCATGATGAGCAGGATTATCAGCCGGGCCATGTTTACAGCAGGATATGTGATCCGATGACGCTGGACCGGGGGTAGATTATCTGTTGATATATACAGGAAAGATATTGATTGCAACAATTTGTTGCAATATGATAGTGCCCATCCTCCTTCTTTATTAAAATCTCTGCCCTTTAGTCAGCTACGCAGGGTGAGAAGAATTGTGTCTGATGAAACCTTGGTAGATAATAGACTTAGGAAAATGGGTGAACTATTCATTGACAGGGGATACCCAGATGACCTTCTAAAGTAGATTATAGGTAAAGTTAAGGCTATGTCAAGACAACAAGTGTTGAAAGGTTCTACTAGGAATGATGACATGAAGAACAAGAATAGACTTGTGTTCGTTACTACATATAATAAACAAAGTGAAAGGATTATGGGTATAATAAAAAGGCATTTGCATGAATTGAAAGGATGTAATCCATCAGTATTGGAATTCCAGGATTTGCCTATGCCTGCATATAAGAGGGCCCAATCCCTTAGGGATCAACTTACTAGAATTGATATAGGCACAGATAAAGTTGATGGAATTGGATATATCACTACAAAGAATAAGGGGTGTTACCCTTGCTTTGGCTGCTTCAGTTGTAGCAGCATGACAAAAGGCTAAATATTTCTATCATCCCCACTCAGGTAGGGAATTTAGGATTAATGATTACCTCGCATGTAATTCGGAATATATTATTTATGTAATTAAATGCCCATGTGGCCTTATTTATGTAGGGGAGTCTACGAGAAAAGCTAGGGAATGCCTTAACCAAAACAAGTCTAATATTAGAAAGGGGAACTTGGAGGCTCCTGACTCCAACCATTTTGTGAGGGCAGGGCATCATATCTCCCATCTTACATTTCCGGTAGTTGAACCAGTTCGGATACCTAGAAGAGGTGGCAACAGAGAGTTGATCCTAAAGAAGCGTGAAACCTTCTGGATCTTCAAATTAGATACCATGTATCCTAGGGGGTTGAACCGTGAACTGGATTGGTCCTTATTTCTGTGATTTATATTATATATAGTTCAAGAAAGTTATAATATGGGGATATTAGTGTATATATTGGTGTATATATTGGAAAGAGGGGGTTTCACTCATTCTGTGTTTTTAATATTTTCTATGTTTTTGGGTATAGAATTGTTTAATCTGTTGAGGTTGTATTTAAGATGTAATATGATAATGACCAACAGAGGGGGTTGTATGTACTCATTAAATGGATGCACCTGGTAATTGTTTACCTGTTGGGTATAAGTAGGTGTGCATGTAATACCCAGAATGATCACATGATTAAGGGTTGAATCCTGAAACGTCATGTATTTTTCTCTCTGTATCCCTAAATAAATGTATTTACTTAATTGGGACAAGTGCTGCTGCCTTTTTGTGCTTTTTGGATTTCTTGAGGTATATCCCTCCTGGCAGCTTGCACAATCGGTAAGCTGACGTGCTGAACTGAGCTATTGGATTCAGCTATAATAAATGGATGATATCATATTTTACACTGATTAGTGAAAAAGTGCAGCTCATACGTTATGTGTAGCCATGATAACCACATTCAACACAGTCTAAATGCTGACAGGACAGAGAACACATTCATGTGTAAGCAGATGCACCAGAAAACACTACGGGCAATATTAAATATGAATCAGATTGAATACACTCAAATTAAGTAGACCATTAAATAGACCAGAAAGTCTGCCAGTGCTAAAATAAAAGGCTTTTTTTTAATGTATTTTTTAAAATATATATTCTGCTGTGTTGAATCCCCCTTAGACTCCAACCTCCCTGATCCCCCCTAAACAGCTCTAACCCTCCCCCTCTACCTTGTTGTCCACCATCTTGGGTATTGGCAGCTGTATGCCAGTACCCAGTTTGCATACAATTAGCCTTTTTTTAAAATATTATTTTTTTTTAATTTTCTGTAGTGTAGCTTCCCCCTTCAATAACCAACCCCCGCCCCTTCCAGATCCCTTAGATAACATTGCCCCCCCTCCTCTCTCCCTCATTCCCTTTACACTGTTCCATAGTGTAGGGCTCCAACCTGCTCCCGCCCCCGTGCACATGCCTGCATCCGTGTGTGCTCTGACGTGTTTAAACCAGCGATGGCCACCCACCCGCCTCCCTGCAATGGCTCCAACCCACCAACAATCGCACCATTGCTGGCCAATGCAGAGAGGGCCACATAGTGGCTCTCTCTGCATCGGTGGGTTAAAAAAGGGATTGCAGTGATACCTCAATATCGAGGCATCACAGCAATACCTTGAAAGCGGCTGGAAGTGATCAGGATCGCTTACACAGCTTGAAACCCCTGACAACGTACAGGGTACGTCGTTAGTTGTTAACGACCAGTTTTTATATGACGTACCCTGTACGATGTTGGTCATTAAGGGGTTAATGTTGCCCATAGTGTTTTCTGGTGCATCTGCTTACACATGAATGTGTTCTCTGTCCTGTCAGCATTTAGACTGTGTTGCGTGTTGTTATCATGGCTACACATAACGTATAAGCTGTACTTTTTTGCTAATCAGTGTAAAATATGATATCAATGTATTGTAGCAGGTTTATTGTATATTAGCCGCTTGATATTAATAGTCCTTTGTTTTTGGTAATTTTTTAAATTAAATTCAATGTATTTTATGTTACAGCTGTAACCGGATCCAGGTTGCCCGGGATGATGACGTCATCGCTAGGTGGCGTGTTTCTACCCTGGAGAGCCTGGAGACCGGTGTCCTGATGCACTGTATATATTTGTGGGAGAGGGTAAGTTATTTGTCCCACTTTGTATGTCTGAGGACGGGCTTTATAGCCCGAAAACATTCACATTAAAGTGTCTATTTGAAAACTAATCCCCATTGGAGTGTATGAATCCCATCTGATCAGGGCTGATTAAGCTTGGCAACAGCTTGCCGATACGGTTAGCCAGTATCTTGGAGTAGATTTTAATGTCTACGTTGATCAGGGAGATCGGTCTGTAGCTGGAGCAGAGAGAAGGGTCTTTATCCGATTTGGGTATTGTGACCATGACAGCCTGTAGGAACCTGTTAAGAGTGCCGTCTTTTCCTGCCAAGCCAAAGAATCTAAGCAGGTACGGGGCGAGTTCATGGATATATAGTTTATAGAATTGGGCAGGGAATCCATCCGGCCCAGGGACCTTAAGAGGCTTCAGGCGCTTAATAGTTTGTTTAACTTCCAAAAGTGAGAGTGGTGCTGTAAGAGTGTTTTGTTGTTCTATCGTGAGCGTACGCAAGTTCAGAGTGCACAGGTAGTGTCTGATATCATGGGTGGAGGTATGTGTTGGATTCTCCATGGTTTTGATATTATATAATTAAGAGTAGACGTCAGCAAAGCTCTCTCCTATTAGGGACGGTTTCTTATGTAATCTATTGTTGTGGCGGATTTGAGATATGCGAAAAGTACTGTGTTTGTGCCGCAAATTGTTGGCTAGCATTGTGTCGGCCTGGTTTCCCTTATGATAAAAGAGTTGATTTAGTTTAAATAAGTTTTGTTGGGTATGTTTTAATTCTAGTCGGTTGATATGGTCCCTGAGGGCTGAAATTTGTTATAATATTACTACTGAAATGGAAGCGCGGTTGCTGGTTTCTAAAGCTCTAAGTTTAGTGTGTACCTGCGCTAAATGTTAGGCCTGCCAACTTTTTTAGATGAATCTGCTTACGAATACTAAGGCCCCTAACCGTCGCCTTAATAGCACCCCAGAGAATATCGTCAGGAGTCTGTCCATTGTCGTTCTGTCGAAGCAGTTCAGTCAGGTCTCAACTTAGTTCTTCCCTAAAAGGGATATGCTCCAGAATATGTCGTAGGAGACACCAGTTGGTTCTGGGAAATGGCTTGTCAGAGAGATATAGGTCGGCTGTGACTAGATCATGGTCTGACCAGGCGCTTAGAGATATATCTGACCATGTGGTCGAGTCTAGGGTCTCTGCCTGACAGAATATATGGTCTAGTTGAGAATATGTTTTATGAGGATGTGAGTAATGGGTATAATCCCTCTCTCTAGGGTGTAATGACCTCCAGATGTCAAAATAGCCATGGTGACTCATTATGGTCCGGAACTTAGCAGAAGTGTGGTTTACCTGATGGTTGCTACTATCTGATTTCTCGCTCTTGCGGTCCAGGTCAGGGTCCCATGTCATGTTGAAGTCGCCCGCCAATAAAACTCGCCCCTGCCTGTATTGGTCAACTAATTGGAGAATTTTATGGAGGCACGTGGGCTGGCGGGAATTGGACAAGTAGGCAGATACTAGCATGTGAAGTGCATGGTTTATTCTACAAATTAGAATAGTGTATCTGGCCTGTGGGTCCTTGAGAACTTGTATCTGTTCATATGCAACTCTATGGTGTAAGAGTATAGCTGTGCCCCTGGCCTTCTTAATGAAAGGGGAATGGTCAAGTACCCTGTACGAACGGGAGTGAAAATGTTGGGGGGAGTTTGTCTCCCTATGTGTCTCCTGTAAGAAAGCTACGTCCGGATTATGAAATTTAAGTTTGCGGGCTAAAAGGGTAGGGGGAATTAAGGCCTCTAACATCGTGAGTAAGAAGTCTAAGGCGGTTTGCCATCTTTGTGGGGAGAAGAAAGCAGAAGGGGAGAGGTGGGAGGATTGGGGATGGGTTGGGGAATTTAAACTTGATTATAGATCACTGAGTGCTGTATTAAAGTATGAGGTGGAAATATTCTGTGTATAGAACTAGTCTCGTAAGTGTCTGTACATTATGAATAACTAAGTATGAATGTGCCAGTGTAACAACAAGTAAATACAAGTAAAAACAGTAGAAAATTAACTAATTATGGCTGCAACATCAATAACAATGTCAACCTCTCACCATCAGAATTATAAACACTTAACCTGTGCTGAGTTGGCCCCATGGAATAACCTAGAGTAGCTTAAACTATAACAGAAGTAGGCAAAAACAGAAGCAATGTGTCAGGAACATTAATGATCACACTCCAACCAGGTCAGGGTTAGTTACTGCTCAAGCTGAGGGCCATCTGTATTACATGATGGCGGAAAGAGGGCTCAAAGGATATGAATGAAGTTGTCACCAGGCTATGCCTAGATATCAAGGAGGGAGTACATGAGGCCTTTGAGAGTCCTGCAATTGTTGCGTTTTCTGCCTTTTGGGCCACTGATCTTTGAGAGGCCAATTAGGAGCTGTGGCTCTCAGCTTTGCCTTGACAGGAGCAGTTTCCACTGGGTTTTCATTTGTGAGACCCCATTGTGCAAGCAGAGTGGATCCCTGGGCCAATGAAGACACTGTGTGTGCTTGGTTGTCTTTCGAGACAATCAATTTGGCTGGGTAGTCCCATTAGTACTTGAGGCCGCCCTTCTAAGCACCATTGTGATTGGTTGGAACTGTCTTCTGTATTGCAGTGTGTGCGCCGACAGATCCGGTAACAATTTGATACCTTGGAATTTCTCTGTCAATTGCGTTTTGCGGAAGGCAGCTTGCATGAGTTTATCTTTAAAAAGGAAACTATGAAAGCAGACTATGACGTCTCTAGGTTTATCTTGAGAGACAGATATTGGGCGCAGGGCTCTATGAGCTCTCTCCATTGTGGTAGTCATACCCTCAGTAGTGCTCAGCAGATTTCAAAAGAGCTCTGATAGGTAGTGCTGTAAGTCCGCACGTGAGAGGTCCACTGGTATTCCTCTGAACCTGATATTGTTCCTTCGGGCACGGTCTTCGACATCTGCAAGTTTAAATTCAAGTTGGCCTAGCTGATCAGACTGTGCCTCAGAGTATGCTAGTAGGTTTGAATGATCCGTGGTGATGTCATCTTGCTTTCTCTCCAGGGAATCTACCCTATCTCCTATATCTGAGATATCCTTATTAAGCTCAGCATGACTCCTCTGGATTTATTTTGTGATGGAGCGTGTTTGCTGAGCAAACATTTTTTTGAGGGTCCCTTCCGTGATGTAGTGTTGGGATTGGGAAGGTGTAGTGGCCTCAGGTTGAGACCTTTCGTCCACAAATTCTGGTTCGCTCAGGTCCTCATTTGAGTCCTCATCGGATCTCCTAGGTGGTTGGGTGAAATGGTCTAGGACCGTTTTTTTTAACTGTCCCAGGGGTTTTGGGCTGCCACCTGGAAGTTTGAGGCATTTTCAGTTGTAGCAATGAGATAAGCAGGCTGTCAGAGGAACATAAACCTAGGACAAAATACTGGATAGACAAGACTATATGCAGGCAAACAAGGCTGTCAGGTTAATTACATTTCAGAAAGGCACATTAATTACACTTAGAGAAGAGAATGATCATGAGCTTGAGGAGTGAGGCCAAGAGGTCCCCCCCAACCCCTACCACTCCATGGCAACAGCCAGTTTAAGGCTAGAATTCTTCCTGCAGAGAAAAATGGAAGGAAAAGCTGCCACAAGGGGGCAGGGGACAGCAGGAACCCCCCGGCACAGGTTAATTAAGGTGACCTCTATATCCCGCAGACCCCCAGCCGGCCCGGGAACAGGTGATATGACCCAAAGGAAGGGAAAAGGGGAAGGGGAGGTGGCCAACTCAGATTAACTGAGTCGGAAAGGGGGGGCCAGCAAGGAATCCCTGGTCAGCAAGACACACTAAAAGGAAACAAAATCAATGGAGTGGGCTATACAGTCAGTATGTGTGGTGGTACTATTGGGAATAATGGGTAAGGCTATGGATAGGGACTTAAACTGGGGATATACTGCTAAGCCTCACTGTGGTGACACAAATAAGGCAAGGGCGGGTACAGGTGAGGTATGTCACTCTGATTTCAGGGCTACGGGGGTGCTAAGGGGCTATAAGTGGGTACCAGTGGGTTTTTTGACTAAATGGTATGGCCACCAATACTTTAAGACCAAGATTAAAGTTGGTCTCCTTCGAACTTGGGAACGTGGGATACAGCCCAAGGGTAGGGGATGGGGAAAAAGGAAAGTGACCAGCTCAGACGAGCTGAGCTGGAAAGGGAGAGTCCGGAGGGAAACACCCAATGCCCTATATACTTAGCAATTAAAAATTAAGACAGGGCAACTGCAGTACAATTCACAGAGCAAAAAAGAAAATACTTGCATAACATGGAAAAGTGACAGGTAGTACAAAAGTAGAGCCCTGTAGGGGTAAAGAAACAGATTAGGCAGTAAGATAACACTACACTTTGGGTGGAATACCCCAGTATCTTGAAGCTGGTGCATCAGCTTTAGTATATGAAAACAACACAAGAAGTGGAGTTGCAAATACAGGGAGAAATATATGTGCTTAGGCCCTGTTAGGAGAAGGGCCACATGAGTATGGTAATGTCACAGCTGGCGGGTATATAGCTGATTAAGAGTCACCTCCTGGCTTTCTTCTGGGAGTGAGAAACAATTAAGGGGGCTTTTGAGGAGCCCAAGTAAAGGCCAAGCAACTCAGAGGCAGTAGTAAACTGAGATGAAATCTTATTGTGGGTTATAAGCGACAAGTGTCCCACTACAAACAGTTAATTAGCAAGAGGAAAGAACAAGTTCTTAGGAGGTTAGTAGGCTGGGGCAGAAACTATGAAGGGTTCCTTGGAAGGGGCATAGGATGCAAAGTTCTATAGACTTTCAATGGGTCCCGTGAGGAGCCTGGAATTCTGCTTGCCTAAACTGTCCCCAGAGTTGGGGGGAGTATATATCTGGAGTGTAAATCAGATATGTGGAGTTGGATTCTGCTCCTGTCTCCTCCTGCACCTCTCCCAGTTTCACTGATCAGAAAGGGTTAAGCCACAGTGATATTGTCACCTCCCGTGTTGTTAATGATTCCCTGGTTTCTTCAAAGGGAATATGTGTGGAGTCAGCTTGGGGCACTTGCGCCTTTGTATGCCCAGATGTTTAGGGTAGGGGTGCTTGAAAATTTGGGGTGAGGGAGCCAAGGTCCAGATGGATACTATAGTGGCTAATGGGTATATTGTTCATTGGGGAGCTGCAGGGGTTAAATATGTGTGGCTTGAATAATGTCCCCCTAACAGGTAATGTGCAGTAATATTATGTCTCACCAACTCAGGAGGGACCTCTAGGTTAACAGCTGCTTCAGCGGGTCCACCCGCAGCAGAGGGAGCTCCCAGGTCAGTCACCCAAGCAGAAGAAAAGAGGAAGACAACAGAAGTCTGTTCCACATAGGCCCCTGTGCTGGACTTGGTATCGGGCCGCAAGGCCAAGATGGCAGCCATTCATGCCAATCCACTTCCGGCGGGCTGCCTCTCCTGTCACTGATGAGAAGTACACTGGGGTAGGTACAGCAGGTTAGGGCTTGCAGCTGGAGTCTCCTCAAGTCGGATTGGCAATTGCGCTGTTTTTGCTAGGCTTCAGCCGGCTATGGATAGTGTGTGTATCGTCCCCATGTGGATCTGTAGTCACCGGCAGCTGCCTCCTTGACTGCTCTTAACTGTAGCCGCTCCTGCCTCTTCCAGCCACACAGCTGTCTGATCTCTTCTGAGCCGGAGCGGAGCCCCGACCCTCCGGCACACTAAGTGAATGCTGGGGTTGTTATACAGGTTGGCGCCAGTCCCCCTCCGTGGGTAGGAGTAGTTCCTCAGGATAGCTGCAGATCGGCCGATCTGAGTCAAATCTAGGAGTGGTATTAGTTCAGTTTTACCCACTAGTTAAAAATAAGAGGTTTCATTAGGGAAAGGGCTTATTTAGCAAAGTATATGTGACCAAATAAAGAGTAGCTCTGCTCTGAATCGTCTGCTCCACATGGCGGTTAGCTCCATCCCCCTGATTAGCCAAATTTTATAGCTCCTTCTGCCTTTTCCTGCCTTTCCTGTACCTTTGACACGAATGACTGAATGAATCATTTTGGTCAAGCAGTCATTCCTTCATAGTCCGTTTCGTCCAATAATGTATTTCGCAGTTCTTGTAAGACATCACTGAATCGTTTTCTTAAATTTGGAATAGTTTGTATTTTTTCAAATACAACCCTATATAGTTCTCTTCCATTAGTACTACATAATCTTTTGCATCATTAAACCCATCTACATGATCCTGCATCAGTGAACCTACTACTACATCATGATACCCCAATCACAATTTCCTCCCACTATATTTAAACACCTTCATATTCCATTCCTGGTAAATTTACTGCCATTAAACTGCCTCATCATGCTTCAAACCCCCTATTTAATATATTTCCCAATATCTAACTTTCATTGCAACATCTACATTATCCAAATTCTAAAAAATAATTTAAGTAATGGAAAAATAACTTCATAGAAGTTTGTTATTCTTCAGGCTCAGCATGGCCATCAGAAACAGGATAATTCTCTTTATTTTCTTGTCATTGCCTCAAAATCCTCAAGGGCTGTGTATATTGTGTACATTAATTCTGACTAATGATATTAAACAATCAGAAACTAATTATATTAAAATTTTCAGAATGAAGTTTGAGTGAAATCAGTGCCAAAACTGAGCTCATGTCTTGGATGTTTGAGGCAGTGAGATAAGAGGGATTTTATTTGATGCCAGGACAGTTATAAGGTTATTAATGGGGTAACATCTCTTTAAAAAATGAACCAGGACAGGATTATGGTTGTGTTAATCTACAAGTAGTTTCAACCACCTACAGGTCAGTAAGGATGCTACATAAAATGGATCAGATTGCGCATTGTAGCTCTTTTTAAAAAGACTTGTTTTATATCAGATAACATTGGTAAGAAGACTATAATACAGTATGTAAAATATTGTTCTGTAGAATTAATTTTTCTTTATAACACAACAATATTTTCAGCAGTGCCATAACAATAGGTACAGGACAAGATAAAGTTTAGAAAAAAAAACAAAGTTACAGACTGTAATAACAAAGCAACCTACAGTATACTCTAGAGCCTGGTACATTAGTAGGGGTAAAAAAAATTACACAGATTGATAGTAAGAAAGAATACAGATCTATAAAATAGACAAAAATAATTCAAGAGGAGCTCTCTATGCTCCAAATAACTTATAGCCTACAGGTTGAAGCAGGGAGTATATATATATAAGCTTATATATATATATATATATATATATATATATATATATATATATATATATATATATATATATATATATATATATATATATTTATTTATTATAAACTATCATTAATCTAGGGCCTGATGCATAGAAATTGTAGTGGAGACTTGACAGGGGCTGAACTCACTAAAAGCTTTAAGGAAAAGGGCAGAAACTGGAAGTCCCAAAGTGATAAGATTTGCTCCCCATAAAGCTTTCTTTTAATGTGAGATGATCTAATATAATTCTCCAGCACTGAGCGATCTCTCACTAGATTATCGACAGGCACATTTTGCAATATTTGTCTAAGGGGTGTTTTCTGCATTTCTTTATGGGAAGGAGAGACAAACCCAGTGCAATATAAGTTTTGTTACACTTACACTTTGTGCTTTGTATTTTATATTACTTCACTTCAGATTGTGTCCTTTCAGTATTATTACATTTAAGCTTTGCACTTTCTCTTTTGTATTTAATTTATTTAGATTTAGATGCAGCAGTGATTTTACAAATTCTGATTATGTTTTGAAAGTTTTTGTGTTACTATAACAAATTATGATCACACTTTGTATATTTATGTGTGTATCTTTTTCAAATTACATAGCATTTTTTATTTGCTTTATTGTAAAGTTAAAACTGATAGCTTCAGAAAGAGGGACAGGGAAGTTCCCTGGGATGAACGGGAGAGTTCTCAGGGTATGTCTGAAACTCTCTCACAATTCTCATGAAAAGTTGTAAACATTTTACTCATGCTGGTCTCACTGAATTATCTTAGAAAAAATCAAAAGCAATAATATCTCCAAGATAAAATCATTGCTTTATTAGTATAACATGGGAATCCAAAACAGTACACAACATTTTGGGGGAAATTGTTTAAGGGTTCCAACGTCGCCCAACCATATGCCAAAGATATTGTCAATATAGTGCCACTAAGGGGATCCACATAAAAGAAACAACTTATATTTAAAAATAAATAAAAAATCTTAATTTACTGTATGTAACTATTTGTCATTAGGGGAAACTTTGGAACCCATCGCTGTCCCCTGTAACTATAAATAGAACGAAACCTCAAATAAAAAAATAATTTTTATATAGAATACTCTCATGCTAAAATAAATCTGCACAAAAGTTTAGGATACAGATCTATTGTCACTCATCCCTTATGATGAGTAATAGCTATGTATAAACTGGTGGTAACGTCTAAACGGAATAAAATAAATTTATATGTAGAAGCCTGAAAATATGTCACAGGATACTCAGGAATATGAGATAGTAATGCCACAGGAAACATAGACTTAAAATATCAGATTACAGTACTGACTGACTTGTATAACAGGTTGCAGGGTACACAGACTTGAAATAGCAGATCACAGTACTGACTGGCTTGTATAACAGGTTTCAGGGTACACAGAATTTTAATAGCAGATCACAGTACTGACTGACTTGTATAACAGGTTGCAGGGTACACAGACTTGAAATAGCAGATCACAGTACTGACTGGCTTGTATAACAGGTTTCAGGGTACACAGACTTGAGATAGGAGATCACAGTACTGACTGGCTTGTACAGTGGGTATTGAAAATAATCACCCCCTTTGAAAATAATCACATTGTGTTGCTTTGCAGCTTGAACTAAAGACAGACACTGTTTTTTTTTATCCAGTTGTAATTACTCAGTGCAACTTATAACATCCAAGTGAAAGATATAACACCAACATATCAGGCAAAAATAAAGACAATTCAAAAACACAATCACTGAGTTGCAAAAAGGATCACCCCCTCCTAAAATTACTTGTAAACTCAATCAGGTATAGCTAATCACCTTCTCAAAGGCACACAAAGCTATTTGACCTTCAACTGTGATCAGCTGTGGGCATATTGATTATCTCAGCATTAAAAGAGCTTTCCTGGAGCATCTCAGTCCCTGGTAGTGCAAAACAAGTGAAACAAACAGTCAACTATGTGTGGCAGGGCACTGTCAAAAGATCTCTGTGATAATGTTGTGGACAGGCACACGTCAGGAGATGGATACAAGAAAATATCAAGGGCTTTATCAATGCCTAGAAGCACAGTGAAGTCTATTATTAAGAAGTTGAAGGTATGTGGTACAACACAAATCCTCTCTAGATCACAACGTTGCTCCAAACTGGATGAAAGAGCCAGGAGGAAACTGGTTAGAGAGGCTACCAAGCAGCCCACAGCAACTCTGAAGCAGTTGCAGGAATTTATGACAAAGAGTGGTCATTGTGTGCATGTGACAACAATATCACAAATTCTCCACAAATGTGGCTTGTATGGGAGGGTTTGCACGAAAAAAAGCCACTCCTCAAGAAAGGCCACATGCAGTCACGACTGAGCTTTGCCATAACACACCTAGGAGATTCTGAGGCCACATGGAAAAAGGTGTAATGCTCAGATGAGACTAAAATTGAATTATTTGGTCTCAACACCAAACGATATGTCTGGAGGAAATCCAATACAGCTCACCATCCAAATAACACCATACCTACAGTAAAGCATGGAGGTGGTAATTTCCTGTTATGGGGGTGTTTCTCTGCAGCAGGCAATGGAGAACTTGTCAGGATAGAAGGAATAATGGATGGGGAAAAATAATGTCAAATTCTTGAGGAAAATCTGCTGCCCTGTGCCAAGTTTTCAATGGGAAGGTTTACCTTCCAACATGACAATGACCCAAAGCACACAGCAAAAATGACCACACAGTGGTTGAAGGAGAAACAGGTGAATGTTCTTGATTGGCGTAGTCAGAGCCCAGACTTAAACCCCATTGAATATCTGTGGCATGACTTAAAGAATGCAGCCTACAAACGGTCACCATCAAATGTAACAGAACTGGAGTAGTTTTGTAAAACAGAAGAGTGGGCAAATATTGCACAGTCTAGATGTGCAAAGTTAGTAGAGACATATCCCAACAGACTAAAGGTTGTAATTAAAGCAAAATGTGGTTCAACAAAATACTGACACAAGGGGGTGATCCTTTTTGAAACTCAGTGATTCTGTTTTTGAATTGTCTTTATTTTTGACTGACATGTTGGTGTTATATCTTTCACTTGGATGTTATAAGTTGCACTGAGTAATTAGAACTGGATAAACAAAAACTGTGTCTGTCTTTATTTCAGGCTGCAAAGCAACAAAATGTGATTATTCTCAAGGGGTGTGTGATTCTTTTCAATACCCACTGTATAAACAGGTTGCAGGGTACACAGACTTAAAAAAGCATATCACAGTACTGACTGGCTTGTATAACAGGTTGCAGGGTACACAGAATTGAAATAGTAGATCACAGTACTGACTGGCTTGTATAACAGGTTGCAGGGTACATAGAATTGAAATAGCAGATCACAGTACTGACCGGGCTTGTATAACAGGTTGCAGGGTACACAGAATTGAAATAGCAGATCACAGTACTGACCGGGCTTGTATAACAGGTTGCAGGGTACACAGACTTGAAATAGCAGATCACAGTACTGACTGGCTTGTATAACAGGTTGCAGGGTACACAGACTTGAAATAGCAGATCACAGTACTGACTGGCTTGTATAACAGGTTGCAGGGTACATAGAATTGAAATATCAGATCACAGTACTGACTGGCTTGTATAACAGATTGCAGGGTACACAGAATTGAAATAGCAGATCACAGTACTGACTGGCTTGTATAACAGGTTGCAGGGTACACAGACTTGAAATAGCAGATCACAGTACTGACTGGCTTGTATAACAGGTTGCAGGGTACATAGAATTGAAATATCAGATCACAGTACTGACTGGCTTGTATAACAGATTGCAGGGTACATAGAATTGAAATAGCAGATTACAGTACTGACTGGCTTGTATAACAGGTTGCAGGGTACACAGAATTGAAATAGCAGATCACAGTACTGACCGGGCTTGTATAACAGGTTGCAGGGTACACAGACTTGAAATAGCAGATCACAGTACTGATTGGCTTGTATAACATATTGCAGGGTACACAGAATTGAAATAGCAGATCACAGTACTGACCGGGCTTGTATAACAGGTTG
Source organism: Bombina bombina (assembly GCF_027579735.1). Lineage (NCBI taxonomy): Eukaryota > Metazoa > Chordata > Amphibia > Anura > Bombinatoridae > Bombina > Bombina bombina. The sequence goes on from NC_069501.1 coordinate 173,997,946, forward strand.
CAGGGTACACAGAATTGAAATATCAGATTACAGTACTGACTGGCTTGTATAACAGGTTGCAGGGTACATAGAATTGAAATAGCAGATTACAGTACTGACTGGCTTGTATAACAGGTTGCAGGGTACATAGAATTGAAATAGTAGATCACAGTACTGACTGGCTTGTATAACAGGTTGCAGGGTACATAGAATTGAAATATCAGATTACCGTACTGACTGGCTTGTATAACAGATTGCAGGGTACACAGAATTGAAATAGTAGATCACAGTACTGACTGGCTTGTATAACAGGTTGCAGGGTACATAGAATTGAAATAGTAGATCACAGTACTGACTGGCTTGTATAACAGGTTGCAGGGTACACAGAATTGAAATAGTAGATCACAGTACTGACTGGCTTGTATAACAGGTTGCAGGGTACATAGAATTGAAATAGCAGATCACAGTACTGACTGGCTTGTATAACAGATTGCAGGGTACATATAATTGAAATAGTAGATCACAGTACTGACTGGCTTGTATAACAGGTTGCAGGGTACATAGAATTGAAATAGCAGATTACAGTACTGACTGGCTTGTATAACAGGTTGCAGGGTACACAGAATTGAAATAGCAGATTACAGTACTGACTGCCTTGTATAACAGATTGCAGGGTACACAGAATTTAAATAGCAGATTACAGTACTGACTGGCTTGTATAACAGATTGCAGGGTACATAGAATTGAAATAGTAGATTACAGTACTGACTGGCTTGTATAACAGGTTGCAGGGTACACAGAATTGAAATAGCAGATCACAGTACTGACTGGCTTGTATAACAGATTGCAGGGTACACAGAATTGAAATAGCAGATTACAGTACTGACTGGCTTGTATAACAGGTTGCAGGGTACATAGAATTGAAATAGCAGATCACAGTACTGACTGGCTTGTATAACAGATTGCAGGGTACATAGAATTGAAATAGCATATCACAGTACTGACTGGCTTGTATAACAGATTGCAGGGTACATAGAATTGAAATAGTAGATCACAGTACTGACTGGCTTGTATAACAGATTGCAGGGTACACAGAATTGAAATAGTAGATCACAGTACTGACTGCCTTGTATAACAGGTTGCAGGGTACACAGAATTGAAATAGTAGATCACAGTACTGACTGGCTTGTATAACAGATTGCAGGGTACACAGAATTGAAATAGCAGATCACAGTACTGACTGGCTTGTATAACAGATTGCAGGGTACATAGAATTGAAATAGCATATCACAGTACTGACTGGCTTGTATAACAGATTGCAGGGTACACAGAATTGAAATAGTAGATCACAGTACTGACTGCCTTGTATAACAGGTTGCAGGGTACACAGAATTGAAATAGTAGATCACAGTACTGACTGGCTTGTATAACAGATTGCAGGGTACACAGAATTGAAATAGCAGATCACAGTACTGACTGGCTTGTATAACAGGTTGCAGGGTACACAGACTTGAAATAGCAGATCACAGTACTGACTGGCTTGTATAACAGATTGCAGGGTACACAGAATTGAAATAGCAGATTACAGTACTGACTGGCTTGTATAACAGGTTGCAGGGTACACAGAATTGAAATAGCAGATTACAGTACTGACTGGCTTGTATAACAGGTTGCAGGGTACACAGAATTGAAATAGTAGATCACAGTACTGACTGGCTTGTATAACAGGTTGCAGGGTACACAGACTTGAAATAGCAGATCACAGTACTGACTGGGCTTGTATAACAGATTGCAGGGTACACAGAATTGAAATAGCAGATCACAGTACTGACCGGGCTTGTATAACAGGTTGCAGGGTACACAGAATTGAAATATCAGATTACAGTACTGACTGGCTTGTATAACAGATTGCAGGGTACACAGACTTGAAATAGCAGATCACAGTACTGACTGGCTTGTATAACAGGTTGCAGGGTACATAGAATTGAAATATCAGATCACAGTACTGACTGGCTTGTATAACAGATTGCAGGGTACATAGAATTGAAATAGCAGATTACAGTACTGACTGGCTTGTATAACAGGTTGCAGGGTACACAGAATTGAAATAGCAGATCACAGTACTGACCGGGCTTGTATAACAGGTTGCAGGGTACACAGACTTGAAATAGCAGATCACAGTACTGATTGGCTTGTATAACATATTGCAGGGTACACAGAATTGAAATAGCAGATCACAGTACTGACCGGGCTTGTATAACAGGTTGCAGGGTACACAGAATTGAAATATCAGATTACAGTACTGACTGGCTTGTATAACAGGTTGCAGGGTACATAGAATTGAAATAGTAGATCACAGTACTGACTGGCTTGTATAACAGGTTGCAGGGTACATAGAATTGAAATATCAGATTACCGTACTGACTGGCTTGTATAACAGATTGCAGGGTACACAGAATTGAAATAGTAGATCACAGTACTGACCGGGCTTGTATAACAGGTTGCAGGGTACACAGACTTGAAATAGCAGATCACAGTACTGACTGGCTTGTATAACAGGTTGCAGGGTACACAGAATTGAAATAGCAGATCACAGTACTGACTGGCTTGTATAACAGGTTGCAGGGTACATAGAATTGAAATAGCAGATCACAGTACTGACTGACTTGTATAACAGATTGCAGGGTACACAGACTTGAAATAGCAGATCACAGTACTGACTGCCTTGTATAACAGGTTGCAGGGTACACAGAATTGAAATAGTAGATCACAGTACTGACTGGCTTGTATAACAGGTTGCAGGGTACACAGACTTGAAATAGCAGATCACAGTACTGATTGGCTTGTATAACAGGTTGCAGGGTACACAGAATTGAAATAGCAGATTACAGTACTGACTGGCTTGTATAACAGGTTGCAGGGTACATAGAATTGAAATAGCAGATCACAGTACTGACTGGCTTGTATAACAGGTTGCAGGGTACACAGAATTGAAATAGCAGATCACAGTACTGACCGGGCTTGTATAACAGATTGCAGGGTACACAGAATTGAAATAGCAGATTACAGTACTGACTGGCTTGTATAACAGGTTGCAGGGTACACAGAATTGAAATAGCAGATCACAGTACTGACTGGCTTGTATAACAGATTGCAGGGTACCAGTGGAGGCTACTCCATTGGAGAACACTCGCACGTGCCCCCCACAGGCCAGAGGAAAGAAAAAAGAAAACAGAAAAAAAAATATAATTTTTCAATAGCCCCCTATTGAAAAAAAATATATTTTTTTTTACCCCCAGAATAAATTATTTTTTTAATAAATTATTATTATTTGTTGTGTCCTGCCTGGCCCCCTACTGTTTGAACAATCATGATCATCAGTGATCTGATCACACACCCAGCGTCCAGCCACTGTACTGCTGTACTGTAGTAAATGTAATCAATCCAGTCCCTAGGGCC